>NC_134373.1:38360145-38511593 GCF_035582795.1 Mycteria americana
AGAGTCTGAATACAACAAGCACCCTCTTTTAAGATCACCTACCTCATACACACCAACAGAATGAAGGGATGGCTGTATCTGTATTTACAAAGTTGTAATGCCAGATCCCTTTGGACAACAACTTACTTGTGTCGCCCTGGAAATGAGACACTCGAGTCCAGTTCTCTCTTCCAACACCTCATATGTTCCTGGAGGATGCTCTGACCTCCAGGTTGTTCTGAGAAGTGGAAGACTATTCCACAGTGAAGCTTTTCAGCAGTGCAGAAAAGATCGGATCGTTTATCAGGCAAAAGTAAAAAAACACGGAGTACGACTAGGTAGCTCAGTGTAAGTGAGAGCAGGAAAGAAATTAATTTTTTGCTACAGTGATTACTTCTGTATTTTATATTTAACAGCTGAAAAAGAAGATACACCATAGCTCTCAAGAAAGGACTAGAATGTAGGCTTTTCTACATCTTAAGACAGTACTTCACCGTCTAGACTACAGAATCACATTTCCTTTGGTATTTGATGTCTGGACTTAAGAAAAGCATCCTGAATTATTCTCTCAACCATGTTGCAGGAGGGAGAGAGGAATCGCACCACAGAACAGCTAAGCTACCGTGGGCAGTGTGAAGGTTAGGGCAGAAACAAGAGATACATGAGCATATCCTCAGCCCCATAAAGGAAATAAACACTTGACATTATTCTTCCTATTCTCTAGCCATCAGAAGGAGTGTATCGCCCCCACCTCTGACCACCTTTATAGGAGGAAAGACTTAATCCACCTTTGAGAAGCAGGGGAGATCAACCATTCTGTACCCCCTGATTCCATTCCAAAACAAATGCCTAAATGGGCTTTAGATCTGGCCTGAAATTATTAGAAGTCTCAAAAGATATATCTTTGTATCTATATGCATTCACAATACATGCCTTAGTTATACCTTTCAATACACATAGTGCAAAAAGGTAGACAAAGTATCGGCTTACAGAAATAGCTAGAAAAGGTGCTGTGAGTTACGACTGCAACCAGCACATTATACATCCTAGAGAGATCAAAAATACAGACACATGCATAATACTTTTATTATTTGTTGGCACACAGATATTTTAATGATCTACACAACGCAGGATACTCACAGACAGACAGGTATATTTGTCTCTGGGTCCAGCTGACATGTACCACCGTTGTAACAGTAGCCATCACATAACTGACAGGTAGAGGCAATCTTTCCATTAGTGCAACTGTCATGGTTAACAAAAAATACAAATAGCAATCAGTATTTTATTAAATCTGGTGAATTCCTTTATAATTACCTATATGTTAAAAAATTGATTTTATAAGATGTGTAAGATCTAATGGTTGCAAGAATTCTAGGTTTCCACCTTGAAAAGCTAGCATGGGCAGTGAGCTTTTTACGCAAAATATTTTCAATCTTTCCTTTTATGAAAATAAACTGTTATTATATGAAATAATCACTCGGCAGATAGCAGCACATCTTAGTACATGCGCTTTCATTAGTATACAATACGTCTCCATCGCTGTCAGAGATACTGCAGAAAGAACAAATTTCAACAGTGTGGTAAAACTCCACTGTTAACTTTATCAAATATTCCAGTTTTTCCAAGTGAAGACCCATTCAGTCTCCTGCCACATTATGCTTCCCCCAGTGAGGAGTGCTCCAAAAGTTGGTTTAAAAAGGCAGGAGCCAGTGGGTTTTGCGTGGGCAGGAGCCACACAAAGGAACTGTTCTGATGTGACTGGTTCAGGGACTAGCCACTGTGTAAGAGAAGGATATTGCAATATAATCGCCATAAAATATATAATTTTGACCGTAACCACCCCACACACACACACACTTACTTGCATACTATGTCATTACTGTCCTTGTTTATTATGCAATGTCCCCCATGGCATCTGACACACTTGTCCACTTCACATTTTGGACCTTCAAACCGTACTGGACAGACACATTCTACGCTCCCGTCATCAGAAATAGTACATGACTCAGAATTCACACAATAATGGTGGCAAACATCTGCAAGCAACATGAAAGCTAGTTACTAAAAGACATTAAGGAGTATCATAGAAAAAATAATACCTTACTTTCCTATGTTTTAAAAGATACTATAATAAAAACACAACGATGAATGAAGCTGGTGGCTCACTGGCAACTACAGGAATCAAGAATATCCCGTAAACAGATACGTAATATATTAATGATATAGTCTTGAGAAGTGAAATAGAAGGATAAACTTACAAGAGATTTTTTTTTTCCTTCTAGATGTCTAACCATTTATGGCATCATCCCACATAATATAAAGACTACTGATGAGAAAAGCAGAGCAATGTTAATGTATTTAATGGGACATTGGCTGAATAAAAATCTTCTGATACCTTCACATTACCATTAACAGCATTATGCTAAACTGAAATGGAAATAGTATTTTGAAATAATTAAGTTTTATTTTCATTTATCCACATATTAAAATTTCATGAATTTCTAATAATAATATATAAAGACATAATCCATAAGTTCTACAAAAAACTACATCATGCTTATCTTTATAGACTGTGCAAGATCCCATTATCTTTTTTAACTGCTTAAGTGCCAGCAGGACGGAGATTTCAAGTAGTGAATTCTTTAACTCTTTAGCAGCGCCAGTAACTGTCTCATTTTTTTCATACCCCTTTAAAAAAAACAGGTTGCCTAACTGAAGAGGCTTCCAGAGCTACTATATACTGGTAATCTTAACATTTTGGTTCATTTTTATTTATGTGGTAGTGACAACTTTTTTTTTTTTTTTAAGTCATCATTTAAGCTCCTTACTGGAGCCAAATCATTCAAAGTCTCTATTTCTCTCTGTTTCTACTACTTTCTCCAGTTCTGTGTAGTTCACATGTTGTGTTGAGCTTTTGGTGGTGTTCCTGATGGACAGATGAAGTAATTGATATATAAGACGTATCAATTCTGAACTATGCATCTGCATTAGCTTGGAGTTAACCTGATCCATATTAATAAAATATTACCTTTCTGACAAAACTAAAAAATTCAAGCCCTTTGAAGCTCAGGATGTGGCTAAGGGTGAGGCAGTAGCAGCTAGAGGTAGGGCATTATCAAGCTGTTCACTAGAGAAAGAAACCTTGGCCAGCTGGCAACCTCAGCCTTGAGTCTGGAAGTGTAAACTCTCAAGCTGCCGTTTGACTGGGGGCACGTCGTAAGCAGCAAATTGGAGACTACCAAAATTGATATATTTTACTGAATATATTTAGGACGGATGATTTGTGAGAGCATCTCATAAAATGGGAAATATTTTGTTTATCCTTCTCTGTGCTCAGTTTTTCCACATCGCAGAGAAGTATGTACTGACTGCCGTGCCATTGGTACTCACCGTGCTGGAAGAGTTCTGCTAAAGGACAAAACACGACTGTTGGAGGAGTTATTTCTGTTTGATTATTCGTTATATGCCTCCACCTATCTATGCAGGCTGTAGACTCATCTCCTTATGGAATCACTACTGAGCAACCAGAGAGGCTTAAAAGACACTAAATGAAGTAGTTCATTGTTTGCCGTTCCCCAGTTCAAGGTACAGAATGGTAATTTGCAGCAGGGGGCCTGTTTTTTGAACAAAAACTACCGTAGTTTGAAAGCTAATATTGAGAGACATTTTATGAAAAAAGCATTGCAAGGGAGAAATGTTTCCATGCACATTAGGACAAAAAAAAAACCCAACCCAAAACCTAGGAATAGGAACTTCATACTCTAAAACAATTATTGGTTTTTAGTATTGATTGTAGTCACAAACACCTTTAATCTTCTGCTGTATCTAAAATGCATACGCTACATTTGGACTGAAATGACACGAAAATAATTCTTTTTTTTTTTCCCCCCGCTAAAGAAAGGAATTTCAGTTTCAGGGAAAGTAACAGCTTGTGAGATCACTATATCCACTTTGAATGATTGTAACTGCGTGAAAACGTTTTCTATTTTTTAGGTTGTTTGGGTCTTAAATGATACAAGAAATGAACTTTAACTAGTCTGTATGTTTTATTTCAGGAATTTAAAATAGGGAGTTATATTCAAATACATCAAATTCATGTGCATATAACAACATGCACGATGTTAGTAGAATTCTATGTAAATTCATTCACTTAAATTTATTTGAGCAGTGCCAGTGCCTTGACACGGAGCACACATTTTGGTTATTAGCCCTTATGTGAACTAATCACAGGAGAAACTCTGCATTGGGTAATTGGAGACTATAAGTACGAGGAAAATAAGGTCTTTGCAATCTGGCAATACTGCAAGTAAATGTCTTCTGCCTGCCATAAAAAACACTAATAATATTTTCAGCTTGGGAGCATGAGTAAAATACCTATGCACATTCACGTATCATCCTTTGCATATGAACTAGTTTCAATCACATCATAGAAAGACTGAAAAAGATATCTTAGAGGCAACCAATCTTTGCAATAATGCTATATTAATATATTCCAACAGGCATACAAAGTGAATGTGATTAATAAAGCAAAAAACATACATATGTGTGAATAAAGCAAAAAATCATAGATGTGAATTTATTAACTGTAAACCTGTACAATTTCATAGAACTGTTATTGTCCACAAAAAAAAATACTCTAGAAGATTTAAGACTCTTTTTTTCCTAAAAGTATTACAGATTAAATAAAAAAAAAGCTTAATTTTATTTTGTATTTTATAATGTGTTCGAGTCTCTGTATTGTGGCATTTTTCCAAAGTGTCAGCAGACAATCCAAATCTGATAATAAGCACTGTTTAAAAAGTACCCCTAAATTTACATTTAAATTAATTCTTTAAAAAAAAAAAAAAAAAAAAAAGATGTTTGCAGAAGCATTCAACTAGAAACAATTTATTTGGTTTTGGGTAAGCCTCAAGTAAATATTTTTTCTTAATCTGTGTGTCTGTCTGTGCATGATTTATGTACTATACTGTTTTCAAATACCCAATTGTGTTTGCAGATAGTTATTTGTGGATCCACGCAGTTTGTTTAATACCAAGTGGGAGAGAATCACAATTACTGCCGGTTTTCCATTCAAAGATTTCAATTTATTTCATAGTCTTCCAACTGGAAATACATTCAGTTTACTTCAGTACAAAGCCTATTTAAGATACACACTAACCCTTTCCTTGTTTGACAGACCTTTCACTAAAACTAAATACTTTTTGTATCTTGCAGATAATTCTAAACCAGACCTTTATAACAGCTAATTTCCCTTCCATTTTGTTGAAATCTAGCCTTCTTCAGCAAATTCACTGAATTATGTACAAAGGAGATGATGGCTTTCGCACTTAATGTTCTATTCGATAACAAGCACTATGACAGTCCTCTATTTTAGAATGTTATAGTCAAAGCAAAGCAGGAGCAGAAAAAAGGAGATTAAAAAACCCAAGTAATTCTGATCTCAGAAAAATAACCAGTTTTAGGTTAGGGTTGCTAGTGAGTCATCATGTTGAAGAGACATGAGGAAGACAAACTGTAATTTTGAAACGAGTGACCAAAAGAAGAAATTTGAGATTATGTTCAAATGTCTTGAGTCACTGGAAAACAGATAATGGTGATCCATGCTAAGAGAAAGCATGGATAGAAAAGAAAGATAAATGGAGTAAGAAAAGAAGGCCCATTGGTTGATAATCTTCTTTCCCCTCTCCTCTGTAAAAGAAGTACAAATTTAAGGAAAGTACTAAAAAGCGAGAAGAGCAAGGAAACCTTTGGAAAACAGTATCTCAATGAGAAGAGACTGATGGGTCAGTGGAAAGGCAAACTATGGAGAACCTCAGATGCAGAGGATAGAACCTAAGTCCTGAGAATTAAACAAGAGTAATACTGAGAAATCCTGATTTTTCAATACTAGAAGGAGGCAGAAACCATACTGAAAGTCATCTTAGACTTAGTAAGATGAAGGAATATAGAGGCATGAAACTCAAAAGTCAATATGGTGCTTACTGAGGTTAGAACTAAAAATGAAAGGTAAAGTAGCAGTTGGAAATACAAGTGATGGTCTGCGAAGATAAAAGATACCACAGAAATTCTTTAACCAACTACGTCAATTTGCTATGTTTAGGTATTCCACCAGCATAAGATAACAAATATGAGAAGCTGAAGTATATAAATTTAACACAATTATCTCATTTCTATTGACAAAGTCAGCTGTCTTGTACAGCTCCATTGTACATATTCATTCATGAAAATACTAAAATAAAAGATTCCTAAAAAAGCTTTTTCTTCTCCTGCACATGTAGATGGATATTGTGGAAATATGTTCAAAGATCACTTGAATACACCAGATTCCATTCCATTAGCAGTATAAATCATTTTGGTGCTAAGTTTACCAACATGTGTCGTAGAAAAATTACTCAAATCATGTTAAACTTCCATTTTTTAGAACTTTTATTACAAATCCAGCTTTAAGAGTATTATAACTCCAGATTGAAGAGTTTGTGAAGATTACTTACAATACTGACATCTGTCTCCTGTGTACTCAGGCAAGCAGTTGCAAAAGGGTTGATTCCCAGCAGTGACACTGCAGGTTCCTCCGTTTTGGCAAAAATGATCGCAGACCGTCTGATTGCAGTTTGGTCCTGTATAACCCAGCGCACAGTTGCAGGTAGGCCTCCCTAGTCAAAACAAAGAAACCTATTTTATGATAAAACTAAATAAACGTTAAAATAAAACTCAGCACTCTAAAGAGAAATACATTTATCACAACAGTAGCAAGTTGTAATGTATAAGTCCAACTACGTTTCTCTAGACACTAATGAAACATGCCTTTGCAAACATCGCTTGAATTCAGAACCTTTTAGAAAGCAAGTCAGCACTGTAAGATATGGACACCTCAAAAACCGCATCTAAGCATTTTACACCTGTGCATGTATGGTCATTGACTCTGTATTTGGGAATTATTTTAAAAGATGGTCTTAAGAAGGAATTTAAGATATGACTAAGCTCTTCAAATTATCCTGCCAGACTGGGTTCCTCCAGCTGCAGAGGATAAACGTTTGTATAATCAACGTTGATGCCTCCTCAGAAAACACTCCATTATTCTCACATCTACAAACCTTTCCATATAATCACATGAATATACAAATATTTACTAATGCGCTAGCAGCCAACTTTACATAACAATTTTTACTAAAACACAAATATCTGTGCCAGTTTTGTTATCCTAGCCCTCTCATATAATACATACCGTAACATAAAACTTGCCGTCTTGCATCAGACCAAAGATGCCTGTAAGGTCAATATTCAGTGTCTGAAAAGTAGTGAACACCTAGGGATGAATACTTGCACAAAATGAAGTCTATAGCTTCTTTTTAAAGGGTTTTAAAATAGTGTTTAAAACCCGATGCGTTTTCTTCCTATGATTCTTCCCTGTTGTAATTTCCCCCTTTTCTTTTTCCTTATCTAAATCTCATGTCTAAAGGATTTATAACTTTGTTACAATTCCACTGGTTTATTAAACTCTTCCACTTTTCCCTGACTTTTTTCTTAAGGCTTATCTTCTTTAAAACAAAATTCTAGATCCCATAAATGCTTTTCCATCTCCTGACTTTGCCTTTATATCTCATTTGTAATCTTCTCTTCAAGTAAATGACCTGAGGTGTCCAACTAGCCATCTCCCTTCTCACTTCCTAATAATCTATTCTCATTCTTGTTCGTCTCTTACAAAACATTATTTTTCACCCACCCTCCTTCCCTTTGCTTTCATTCAGCCTTTAGGGTTTTCTTAAACTTAGGGAAAACAGACAGAGTTTAAGACTTTTCTTCTTCCTGGCTTCTAAGATGGGTAAGGAAAGAGAAGAAGAGTAATCAGGACCTGAGGACACCTCTGAAATAAAGGGGCAGACAGGATGGTCTTCATTTGAATCATAAGGAACCCAGTCTGCTGGCAAGTACAATCAAGAGCCTAACTGGGTCACTGCAGGGTAAGGGATAGCTGACAGGCAAAGACTCCAGTAAAGTCACAGAAATACCATGTCTCTGAGTAAAGGACCGTGCATAGGCAAGCAACAAAGAGTAAAGAGGTATCAGAACAAAAGGAATGCCTCATAAGTAGACTACAGAAAACCCAAACGGTAACACACGTGCTTTACGTAAACGGTAAAAGTCTAAGAATTAAGATGGGAGAACTGAAATGTCTGGCCTTGAATGGGAACATCAGTATAATTGTTTATGGCAAATTTGGAAAAGGAGGCAACTAATGGGCTGCTGTAAAATTAAGACACATTTCCTTGAATGTGTCTAATTCATAATTTCCTTTCTTGTCTTTGGCCGTGATGGAATAGAACTACGTGTTAAGAAGTGCTAAAGTCAATCAGATTAGCAAGTTAACTACATCATGTACTGTACGTGTGAGGCAGAAGCCCTTTGGACTGGAATTGCAGGCATAAACAGGAAAAATAGCCTATTTGATTTTATTATTGACATCCCAGTCAAGATAATGATACGACTGTGGAATCCAAAAGAGATCAGAGAAAGTCAGGGAATATGTTAGTGATGAGAAACTCCAGTTATCCCTGCATTTACATTTGAAAAACTTCACACAACACCATAGAGCAGAAACGAACTTCTTACATATAAAAGATTCTGCTTCATGGAGGGGTGGGTTAGCGAGCCCACAAAAGAAGCTATGCTTGACTTGGGCCTGACTTGGTTTAAAACGTACAGAAGAGCCAACATCCTAAGTAGTCAAATGAAATAACATTTAAGAGTTACTTTTCCATAATAATTATCTCTCATCTTCATACCGATCTACCAGGAAATCCTTACCGCTGCCTGATTTACTGATGCACTATGACTAGGTCCCTTCCTTGCTGTCATTTGTCTCATTCATTGTTTCCTCATTTTAATACGCCCGGTGTAGGTATCCACAACTACTTTCACATTTGCCTCCTGATGACTTTTACCACAGCTGCATCTAAAACTCTGAACTGTGCAAGCCTTCTCACCTTTTATTTTTTTTCTTCTCTATTCAGTTGTCTGTCTCATGAAAGTAATTTAGACTAAACTAAATATTCCATAAACCCCACAATTCTAATTTTCTTCTGGTCTGCCCTTATTTTAATACTATGTAATCATTTCATATCATATTTGTTGGAGAATTTTTTAATGCAAATGAAGTGCCTTCATTTTTTCTACTCTCTCTGATTCATGCAGAACGATTTATTTATTCTTTTTCCTTCACTTACTTCTTGCATGAAACTCTTCAAGTAATTCTTTTCTATATTTTCTATTTTAAGCCATGCTAATTTAAAGTGTTTTGCAAATCATCCTAAAGGCCATGAGATCAGTTAGTCTCTTCCTCTAATGAGTACAGCAGGAACAAAACCATTGACTTAAAAATAGCTCTAACTAGTTTAATATGCATCAGCCTGGTTATTCATATCTGTCCCCTGTGATCTAAACATTAAATCAAAGACGTTGAACTCAGATGATAGCACACACTCTTTTTGTTTTTCCCCATGTACACGGTTGTATTTAAATTTCTCCCCCTAAACCAGGGGGTTTCACATAATCCTTCATCTGAATCAGTGTTTCAATAAAACTATTAAAATAAAATAGTGATAGAACATAGATCTGGAGGTCTGAAATCAGTTTTTATTATTAATACTCCTCTATTTTTTAAAATGATGGGGCAATGATATTTTCCTAGTTTGTAGAAAAGATTATTCTATTCTTTGCTAATGTAGGCTGATAAATATGCCAAACTGCTGACAGTTATATGAAAATTTAATACAGTATAGCCTAAACCCCATTTTTGTCACTCAATTTAACATGACTTTTAGTAACGTTAATAGTTCATTGCCTATTTATACACAGACTGTTGGCATCTAAAATAATACTAATAATGACATTTTAATCTGCCTTATTCTCATAAATTATATCTGATACAAAATGGTTCCAAGAACACTTTAATACAATTGCAGTATTAAACAATGACAAACAATGCCATAAGGTTTTGTATCATAGAATCAGAATATTGATTTATTTCTGCAAAGGAAAGAGTCATGTTAACCAAGATGTCACATGTCCTAACTAACAAACATTGCATGGTAATCTCATGCACAGAGAACTTCAGCATTTACACTGGTCCTGAAGTTTCAGGATGAGAGCTGTACAGAGACAGAAGTAAAATTGGCTCTCAATTCCCAATCTTCACAACCACAGAAATGTTCACAACACATTACAGGATAGAAAAATATTAATAAGGAAAGTGGTTTATGGAATGCTAACTGCTTCAAATTCAGATAACCATCTTCTGGTGTATTTCATGCAAAAATGAGCCAAAATAATTTTCTGAAAGAAAACACCAAAAAAATTTCCCTGTTTTGAGCTCTTCCTTCTTCAGTGCAATCCTCAACTGGATTTACTGTATGAGAATACTGTCTTCTTTTCCTCTGCCTATTATAGATTAGCATCCGAGCTTTCACCTGTCCTCCTCTTTAGTCTCTTCCCTAACATATTAATCCCAAGAAAAATTTCCTGTTTCAATTACTTATGTTGAAAAATGTTGTTTGTCAAAGTGTCAAGGAGGATAAGGTGGCAGCACATTCTCAGCATCTTATGCGTAAATGTTCCAGTTTCGAAACTACAGTAATAATATCTAGAGAGCAAGAAGTACACCTTTTTTTTGTTCAGGATTTCTTCACTCGCAGTGATTTACAATGAATGTGCATGCACGTTGTTATTTACTATCTCTAATCTAATTCTTGGATACACTGAGTTTCTCACTGTATGTATATGCAAGTGGAAACATAATGCATGTAGTCCCTATATTGATGGGAGCATTTTGTATTTCAAATAATTCTACAAAACAATTCTAAAGAAATGAATTGCAGAGAATACATTAAAGGGTGCCTGATAAGACATATAAAACAAGTAACAAAAATAATAATGAAAATTCTCTGGGAAAACAATGTACTTGAAAGTCACTATTCTCTGAAGATTGTCTATGTAGCCTCTCTCTTAAAAAAGTAATAATAATAATTTACAGAATTTTTTATCTTAATTCTCATAGAACTTGAAACAAACTTATAAAATTCTCATGTATTTGTTTGAAAGTTTTGCACAGAATTTAGTGAATGAAAGGAGAATACTTTATGGTGACCCTAGGACATATGAAGTTATTTTTGGCAGTAGGACATGAACAAAATACGTGAGGTTTTGGCATGAAGATGAAATGCAGTTTCCCTCTTTCCTACAAAGAAAAATCATCCATAAGATGACGATAGGGATCAAAATCCTACAACGTTCAATTAGGTTTCGATGACAGAGAATGTAGTTACTCCTAGTGTGCCAATTTAATTTGCTATATAATAGCAAATAACTTTTCAAATCATCTTCAAAAAATAGCTAATAAATATTTTAGTGCATTGTCTCTGTAAAATCCAGGTGATTTCTTTTGGGAATCTACTTATATATCTTAAACTCCTATTTACATTTATTTTGTAATAAGCAGAACTCTAAGGAGATCAACTTTGATTCATGCTAGTGCCTAAACAACAGAGAAATATTATGTATTTTGTATGACCACATAAGGTATTTTTTCAATTACAAAAAAAAAAAAAAATTAGGGAAATAGCACCATTTTTGTAAGCTTTCTGAAAGTTTTGAGAAACGAGATCATCCAGATGAATGCCTGCACCAAGACATAGATTATTTCTTCCAGTCAATGGTAAATTCACTACCAGCAATGTGTGGTTTTAAGTTGTTATGTGTGAATATGCACATTTAATGTGCATATTTCACTATTAAAGAGAATGACATGGCACTACACCAGCCTACTGTAGGTAGTATCATGCCTTCTGGAGTAGTTATCAGCAGTCTGTGGGAATCACAATAACTCATTTCTGTGTGGCTGAGGAACCATAATTAGCTTTACTGAACCAAAAGTAGCGGAGAGAAGCCGTATTACTGTATATAATTAGTTAGTGAGCTGATTGGGATCAATCCCAACAGATATACATTCTCTCCCTGTTGTGAAAGAAAGGGAGAAAACAATCTCTAAATATATTAGAGTAGTCTCAAAGGCTGCTCTTACCAAGGCTGGTTGTGGTGGTTCGGTCGGGGCCCCTAGATCAGCTGTGCACCAGAGCAGCCAGGCTCGAGACCTAGCTGAATACCACCCCTCTCCCCTTCCCACAGTCCCTGGCCTGGTGACAAGACGATGTAGCATCCCCCTTTGAGACTACTGGGACTGATATGACATTAGCAAAGTAAACAGGTTCTTCACTGACAGTGTTTTCAGTATGCACCGTCTCCCAAAATCAACTTGTTTTGCTTATAAAATAGAATATAAAATAATATCTACTTTCTATATAATTATTTTTTGGAGAATATTTCATCAATTTCAATTTAGTGGAAAGACATAATAATTTTTTACTCATTTTGATACAAACATCACAACTCTATATGGTTAGACATACTCTTCGTACTGTAAGTATAGTACAAATATGTATTTATCCAATTTTGTGAACTAGTTAGGTCTAGTTAATGTGTTCAAGACATTTAGTAAATTATTGCTCCAACGTTTTTACTTTAAACTGTAATGAGAAAGGAAGTGCATTTTTATGGTAACATTTAATTTTTTTCCAAATTTCCATTAATTTGGCTTACTGGAAAGTGTTCGTTATTATCCCCAAACTTTTAATTACATGTCTCAGATGTGTACTTTTAATTAACTGATGACATTTTCTTTGTTCAATTATTGTAGTTCAATACAACTGTCATAAACTTATAAATTTTAATTAAAGCTGCCTCAATCTCTAGCTATATAATGTTCACATAGGAATTTGCCAAAAGGCTTAGCAGTAAGTAAACCAACAGTGAATAATCCGTGAATTGCCAGTGGGATTTGTTTAACAAATTAACATTTGTGTGCAGATAATGAGGTTCTACAACTTAACACATCCAGCGAAGATTTAGAACAATCATGCTTTAAAAAAAGAGTAATACTCTGCAATTTACTTAATTAGTTATCACAATACTATTATATATTAGGTGGTGAAAGAGAACAGGATTTACACATTCATTAGAACACACACATTCACTTGAAGAGTATTTCATACGCTGCATCATTTTATTTATATCAGAATATGACGACAGGTTTGTTTGCAGGATATCTCTTCCTCCGTTTCTGAGCCAGAAGCCAACAGTAAGGAAATTCCCTGACTCCTAGGGAAGCCTCCGGCAGCAGGGACCCTGCAGAAGCTCATCTCCCTGCGGGGCTAAATTTACTGGCAGTCCCTAAGCTTTCCAGAGGACATGTGTGTAGAATGACACTCGTTATATCGACTGCATCAAAGCTGTTTCACTTGGATAATATACGAGGATTGGTAAGGGCAACTGGAGCTCCTAAGAAAGACAGAGTCAAGCCAGCTGAAATTATCACAGGTCATTTATATTTTGTGGATAGGATTTGGATTGGCACTCGCACACACACGGCCTCTGCAACTTCCAGAGGAAAAAGTTTCATCATTTTGAACAAAAATAAATTTAAAAGAAAGAGAAAATTGGGAAAATAAGTGCAACTTGATTGCATCAGTTTAGCAGGACAGTTTGATGAGCCAATTGGATAATGGATTAAAAGTATAAATGCTGCTTTTTGAAGAAGTGCTTGTGAGCGTTGTAGTGGTATGCACAGGAGGCGGTATGCACAGATAGCAATAGCACAGTAGAAGAAATTAAGATGATATTGATCTGCTTTTATTTTAAAATAGTAATTTTATACTTTCCAGAAATGTGAGAGAATTCTCTACCAAAAAAAAAAAAAAAAAAGTGCAGTGTACCTATTGCTAGCAGACAGGTCAACCTGGTAGGACACAATATTTTAAATCTAGATACAACATAATGCTTAAGTTTTACAACCATTAAGGAAAACCAGAGCAATTCCTGGTAATAAAGAACCTTTCTATTCCTACATGTTGCAACGTGCAAGAATAAAGTAACATATATCCTAATGACTCTCATATGAACCCGACGAAGCCGATCGACTCTGCCTTGAAGGCTGAGACAACGAGAAGGAAGTGAGTGAACGCTGCTCTGGACTGGATTGCACACCCTCAGTCCAAACTGGGGATGGTATGTGCAGCGCCTGAAGCTAAACGTGCCCTCACTGATGCAATGACTGAATGGCATGCTTTGCACAGTGGTATATTTGACTGGAAAGAGGAAACAGTCGTTGCAAAAACACTTGAGGAATTAAGCTTTGTTGACTTAATTAGTTTTCAATGCTTTGGGGGCGACCAGTTTAGCTTCCCTCTGTAAGATACATAATGGCTTTAGTATATCATGGATTAGATTGAACTAGGATAAGGGGACATCTCGCTGACATGCTAGTTTGTTTCAGTAACACACAATTTATGGCCTGATATAGATAAGAAATACAGTCTGATAAGAAATAGAGATTTCTTCTTAATAGAATATTTACAGGGTCCAGGGGCTAGACATGCAAGGAAGATGAGGTGCGGATCAATTAGAAAATTTTATCTGGAACGCTGGATGGAGTCCCTTTGATTTAGAAAGATATATGGTCATTTTTCCACATCTCCAGCACGTGAAAGTTATGGCATAGGCTTCAAGGCACGGCTACCCTCATGAATTGGAAACGGCAGATAGGAAATCTGGTTAACTTGAAATATGATTGTTAAAAGTTCTATGAAACTGGGAAAGTGGACAAGGCACAGCAGAAGAGTATTCCTATTAGCAGGTATGCCCAGTAAGGGTCATCAGAACCAGCTCTGTGTTGGTCTTGGCTCATAAAGGCTTGGCACACTTTGACCATGTGTGGTACAGTAAACTTTAGTTGCAGTTAAAGGTCCGGATTCCCAAAAATCAGGCAACTGAACAATGAAATGACTGCGGTGACATCCATACTGGCTCTCCTGATGCATTTTTGGTGCAGGCACATTATCCTGGTTGAGACCAAGCACAAATAAGGCTAATGCCTGCATCTCCAGGCCCTCCGTAGCAGCTGCGGCCATGGTTAACAATTTAGCAGCATATTGTAGAATCTGCTCATGTCTCTCCTTTACTCACTGGTGACCAAACCTACTACACTAATTATTTCCGCAAGGCTGAGAGATTTCAGAGGCTGGATTTAGCAGGGGGAAAAAAAAAATATATATATCCAGGTGATAGCATAGCTGTGTGAGCACAGCAAGTGTTAGCTGCCTGGTAAGGAAAACACGAGCTGCTGGAGGTGAGAGAGCCCTATGGCTACTGCCAAAAGAAAAGGATTAAATAAAACCCTGGGGTCTCTGCAGGATTCAGAACTGAGCTGAGTTCTAGGAGCTGCATTATTAATTTTATGAAGCCTTTTAACCCCACAAAAGTATCAATTAAATGCCAGACATGTAAAGATGTGGGAGTAAACATCCTCTCTTCAGATGACAAGGAAGATCTGCACGTCATTTAAATCATCCATGACTTACTTTCATTCACTTGCATGTCCTCACTAAACATGTATTGATCTCACTATATTGAGAAAAACCTCTGCTTATCATTTGTGTCAGTAGTTCCATCAGCTGTTAGAAGCAGTTTCAAGTATAATTAATCAACTTCAAGTTCAAGTACTCTCATTTTGTAATATTTATTCATTATTAGTGATGTTAACTATGAACAACATTATTAACCCTCAAGTACTCAGAACCGAAAAATCCTCTGTTTGGCACACGACAAATTGCGAGATTTGCATTCACTTGGATTTTTGCTGCCACGTCTCAGTAAATAAGAGGAGGCTCCAGAGAAGCCAGCATAGTAAGTGAAGCTAAATTACTAAACTATATAAGCTAAAGTTAATTAGTAAGGAGTGCTGAGGAAAACATTGAGATCTAAGCCGCCTCTGTCGCGGAGACTAAGATACCTAATTCTGCGTTACAGGGAGCTCTCTCTGTTTGTGCTAAACAGTCACAAACTCCTCTTCTAAAGTCAGGTACTGTGCTTTTCTTTCAGAGACGAGGGTGTTGGTCATTTCATCACATAGGAAGGAAATGATTCACACCATCTTCAGCAGCTGATAGGCTTCTGAGAAGAGACAAGACTGCAAACTCTTCTCCAGCTGTTCTACTTTGAATCAAATATCTAAATGTTCCTCGGAGAAGAAAATAGAATTCAACTTCTCCTTTCTCACATAATTACTAAATTTTAGAGTACTTCTTATCACACCTTCCCTCTCTAGCCCAAACACTAATTGCATTATACAAGCTACAACAGCCTACGTGTTAGGGACAAAGATCAACTGCCAAATACCCGCATTTTGGCGGTTAGGATAATCTCCCTGAAGATAAGAGATGTGATTTCAAATTCCTTCAGGAAAACAAAGGATCTGAATTCTGATCGACCAAATCTTCCTGAGAATTAGATGAGTAAAATGCCTACCTTATGAATTCCAGTAACACAAAGGTAAAAGATTGAGGTCACACAACTCTGTAATTTAAGGAAATAGCTCTGTATGTGCACCTAACAATTTAGAGGGAGAACTGAGATAAAGAGAGAGCAAGATGTGTGGGGTTCTTCCAGATGTAGTCTGACTGTACCTTACGCTTTACAGTTCCACTTCTACACCTTGACATGTGCGTCTTTATACTGAATACTTGCTTCCATGCTCCCTTTTGCGGGATGCAGCTTAATTCTGCTAAAACACCGAGATACGTGAATGAAAAGCACTATGATTATAAAGTATATGTATGGTATATGCTGCTATATTGCACATAGTTTAAACATGGACAAAGCAAATAAGTTGCAAAGAGAAAAAAATATCTCAAACAAGGAATAAATTCAAACATTTAAATTAAGGCAGGTAGTAAGATACAGCTGCTCAGAAATATTTACCAAGGAGAGAGGCTCCACAGGTTCCTCCGTTCTGGCAGTAATTGTAGCAATGGTTAGTTTCACACCTTTCACCAGAGTAACTCGGCCAGCAGTGACATCGGGGATCCCCCTTCTCGTTTATAATGCACTTTCCTCCATTTTCACAGGTTAATTTACAGGTATCATCTGCAGCAAGAGCACACACACAGGGTTGTTTTCAACAATCCCATTTCACGTAACTGGCAAAACGGAACCTTGCATCTTAAATAGAGCTCCAGATCCCTGCCAATGAGGAGGCAAAAATCACTTTTCAAAATAGAGAAAGTAAACTATCACTTCTGTTTCCACAGTGCTAGAAAAAACCCCCCACACTTAGGAGACTGTAAGCCCTCACTGAGAGTTGCAGAGTCGGTGGGGGCTGCAGGAGCCTGTCCCGCACCCAGCTGGGGGCCTCGCCTTGGCACTTATGCCTCGTCCAAAGGATGCCACAGGAAAGCTGACCTCCTTAGGATGTAAGTTAGTAATGACACTATGGCTTCTTGCTTGAAACTATCACTCCTAGTTAGTTCATGAAATGAAAAAATGAAAGTTGGTTTCACCTGGGGGATCTCCGAAAACTTCACAGTCATTTGCTGGTGACCTCGGCCTTTTCCCGTTTGACTTTTTAGATCTCTCTTCCACTCTCTCTATTAACTAACAACCTTCTTAACTAAACCCTATCCAAAATATTTAAAAGAAAATCATTCGGCCTTTAAACCCTTATCAAAAATTTATGTTTGCATACTAGCTTGTTACTCCTAAGCCATGTTTTCTGATTTATTCTTTTTCTCATCTGCTGAGTCTGGAAAATCACTGAGAAGAGATACCACCTGCTGCTCTGCATTCACCGAGTGCTTACGGCAGTAGTGCCACCCTCTTACCGGTGAGGTACAAGGTGACACAAGTTCTGATTAGGCCAGATTCAATCTTTCTATAAAGCTGTTTTGCAATTAGAGTTGTGCCTGTCTTGGAAACACATGGAAAAATAAATCTCTATTCATTTCAGTGAACAAGATATAAAATCATTCAGTGACACCAACAAGAAATTAATTATAGACTAGCATGCATACAATGCTCAAACATCCAAATAATTGTAATCCTAGAGAAAGAGACAAGCACCTTTCCAGCCCAAAGCCTGCTTTCAGCAATAAGACCTTTCACTTCGCACATAGCAAAACAAATCCTGTGAAGCCAGACTGCTGCCTGACTAATCCAGCATTTGAACCTACACGGCTTTTAACAAGAGGGATACCACAAACACTGAGAACTCTTCAGTAATATATCCACCAGCTGCAGATGTTTTGCTGAATTAATCTGTCTTATTAAACAACTAACGAAAAAGAGTCAAGGTTCCCATTTGTCCTATTGAGGTCTAACACTGACCGACACAGGCACACCAACTCCTTTTTTTGATGTTTAAAGAAATACGTTGCGTTTTAAGTGCAGAACTTAGGAATGACGGTTGTCCTCTAGCTGAACAGTTCTCTCCAGCGTGGACTCTGCAAGGTTCAGTAATAGAACTGTGCTTATGCAGCAGCAGCCTTTTCTTTGGATGCACCCAAGTCTCTCTTTCCTGCCCACGTACGTGTCTCCTCGGCAGGGTCTGGCTGCCTCCCTTCACGGCCGGTGCTGAGACGGTGCAGACATGTAACCCGGGATCAAACCTATTTAAACAAAACTTCTGGGAACTGATCATCTTTCAGGCAATTGTACCTCTCTCAAATTAAGCTGAAACTAGACAACAAATCTCAAAGTTATTGTGGGGGACTGACTGGCACATCATTATTTCAGGTGTTGACAATAAAAATATGAAATTCCACATTCTCTTTGGTATCCACCCTGGATATATACATCTGCTGTAACAAAGCTACTTTGTATTTGGGAGTTTGAGGATGCCTCAGTGTTTTATTTATTTGGGTGGTTCATTAAATCCTTTGATGTTCCATGAACCATTCTTCAGTTACTCATTACAGAAGTTGTTTAAATGGATAATGTAGCATATCTTATTGGAGAGAAGGTCTATTTTTGTTTTGCTTATCTTATCTGTTTTACTTATCATTAGTCATGAGTTTATAGAGCAGAACTTGGTAAAAATTGAATAAATAACACTGAAGTACAGACAAGTGCTCATTTTTATGAACCTTTCTCATAGCACATTAAAAACATATTATATATATCTTCTAGAGCAATTCTGCAGAATTAAGATATAAAATTAAAAAAAAAAAAGGAAATTAAGAGAGACTATGAATTCAAGAGAAAAAAAGAGTATCAAAAAGCATATTTAGAACTATAAAACATGAACTACAAACTTGAAGCTTACTCTAACCACACCAAGAAATACATGCCTTCATATTTTCAGGAAAATATACCGAGTCAAAAATTGCCCACAGCAAAGATTTTCTGATCCAATTGGCTTTCAAAGATTGGGACACTCATGTCTTACACTTTTAAAATGCAATATATGTTATAACTTTATGCAATGGTCAACTGAGATGGTTCCTGAAAAAACATAAAACGTTATAATATCTTGTATCATCACAGGATTATTAAAATTCGTTACTGATTTTGTTCTCTATAAAACAGTTTAAATTCAAGAGTTTCAACACAGATCTAATATGAAACAGAGAAAAGTTACTACAACAATTTTGGACTTTAAATAAGCTAAGAAATAGGACTGAAAGATGTAATGGATAACCCAGTTTTAAAATACTATGTTAGACTTTAACAATACAGGGGTTTAATTCTGCTGCTTTGTTGTCTGAAGGTAAATACAAGAATCAAATTACTCTTGCTGATTCACATCTACTGAGTACAAAAGGGGATCAGATGCCTTTGTGTGGGAGGCAGGAGCAGAACGGTCCCATAGGAGAAGACAGGAAGAAAAAGAATACAGGAGAGAAACACAGAATTGTTATAAAAAGCTGAATACTCTTAATTTGAATTACTGAATAAAGAACTCTGAAAGAAGAGCTGGGAACAGCTCTAGTAAGTACCCGCTATTGGAAAAAAGTTAAAAAAAAAAAATAAATCAGAAAAGTTTCTATCTGGAGTCAATTCAATACTGGTCTGAGCTTGTTGGAACTCGGACTCAAAGACCTCTCAGCTGCTCTTTTCATTTCTGAAATGACAGAATTAACTATTTTCACTTGTTATACTATTCCTAGTCTAGCTACTGGATCCCTCTAACACGAAAGAAAGGAAAGGGTTACAGGTCATGTAATTTTATATATTCTCTCCTAGCCTGGTTATTTAGTCTTCTGCTGCCTTGATTTGCCTATTTCAATCTTAATAGATCTTTAATAAAGAATCAAATAACTTTGATTTGCAGTTTTTCTTACATTTTTCTTCCTCATATGACTGTTCAACACAAACATTAATGGACTTATGGCTTATTTGCTCCATCTTTGACTCTTTCCTTTAACTGAAAGTAAAAGGAAAATCTTACACAGAAGAAACACTGATAAAGCAGCAAAACAAAGTTTTGTGAACTCTACTGGTATTTTTTCCTTCACTCGTTCAATTTTTTGATATTCCATCCCTCTCCCCCAATCACACACACACACACACATCTTTTATTGGCATTTCTATAACAACCCTTTCTTTCTTGAGAAAAATGCATCTTACATTTTTTAATTTTTTTTTCTTTGAAATATCCACTGCTTTCCAGACTAGGCAGTTAAATGGAGAGATGACGCTATGGAGCCCAAGGTTAATGAACTATTTTCTTTGGGACAAGAACAATTTCCCTCCCCGCAGTGGAAAATACTCATCTCATGGGGCAGAAGGTAATTGTTCTTGCCTATCCTTCAGACAAGGGTATAGCTCATCCTTCACGGAGCTGAATGCACCTATTACAGACAGAGCGCAGCGCTCCAATGTTATGGTAAGGTTGTATAAATCTTCCTGTCCCTCCAGATGAGGGTCTTACTATCTGCCAGTTTCCATATGCTGGAATTTATCAGGACAAGTTGTAATCCCCAAATTTTGTCTGAATGCTGTAAGACAGATCCTCCTCTTTGTTTTCCCTTCACATTTTTTTCTTTTAAACATCTGTTTGCTTTACAATTTTAAATGGAAGAGAAGGGCTAAGAAAAGGATGCACAGTGAGAAAAAAACCTAACTGACACCTGCTGTAACGTAAGCCACTTTCTTCTGCTCTGGGAAGTACCAGTCCCAATGGCAACCCCTTTGTAAATACAGAAGATACTGCTGTAAACACAGGATTTTTTTCAAACCAGAAGTAGATTTCTGTGTGACCCCTGTTCTATTTGATATCTAAAAAGACTGAAAGCAGGACAAGACCCAAGAAGATCGCATGGATTGAACTGCCATAGCTTTTCCTAGTACTGCTCCCTGAGGCAGACTTTGTGGGTGAAAAAGAAGGTATATAGGGATTAACCTCTACATCCCCAGCCAAAGCACTTGGTCTGCCTGCAATCTATGTGTGCAGTGGGCAAGTCCCCACAGAAATATGCCGAAGGAAACACCATGATAAATTAAATGTTTCATCTCTCTTCAGAAGCAACATCAGATCTGAGTCTTCGTCATTTTTCTCAGGCTTTTCATCCAGCCAAGAGAGCACAAATATTCCCTTCTTAAAATGAAAGTGATAAATGTGCAGCTCCAGAATACAGAACTCTTGGAAGTGTTCATTACTCTTGCTCATTCAGCTGTGGTACACACTGTCTTCCTCCAGTGCAAGTCTCTCTATTTTCATCCTCTTGGTACATTTTTAGCTTCATTGTGCCACAGATAATTAGATATAATAAACCTAATGGATGCAAATCCAGTGGTCTCTTTTAGGAAAATGAAGTGGTACTCTACCCATTTGAAAACTAAAGGGTAGCTTCTAAACTGAAAAAGTCACATAAATAAACCACAAAAGAACAGTGCTCTGTCAATCGTAATCGTCTAGGGACAAATGAGATGGAAGCTTATCTAAGAACACACAGGAACTCGCTTTCATTTTGTTATAAAAACATTCTGAATGATACAACACACATATGTTGTAATAACTGGCTTGAAAAAGCCAAATCAAACCCAAAAGCTGTTTCTCATCAGTTGTGAGAGATGCTGGTGAAACAGCTGTCTGAAGCAATCTGGATTCAGTCTTACAGAAAGCCGCTGAGGATTCAAAATTTAGAATTCCTCACATAGGACTTATGAAGAAAAATCAACTCAATGGATCAAGCCAGTAGTAATATTATGCACAATTTCAAGACTTAGCTCAATTTTCTTTTGTTAAAAGAAACCCCCAGCAATCCAATGAACAAGAACCTGAGTCAGTTTTTGGGATACAGTCACAAGAAACAGAGCAAGACTGAGGTTACCTCCCAGTCACCAACCTTAAGGTAGACTGACTAATAAGAAATTGTACAAAGCGTGCAAAGCATCTTTACAACAGTCATGCCAAAAACTACCAAAATGAAGAATGGCATAATAATGTTGAAAATAATAATATGTTGGAAGGCATTTTTCACAAGGATACAGACATATGCATTGTCAAAACAGAATCTTCAAACACAGACTCTCCTGGGGGCACTACTGAAGATGGATGGGAACTGGAGATGGCTGTCCTATTTTGACTCTGTCAAGTCATGGAAATCTACTACTACCTTCCTTACTACATTTTAAAAGACCCAAAACGCTTAAAGACACTAAAAACTATTATGAATGTTCAATATACTACTGTTTACTATTGTAACTGGAATTATATATTATTCAAAAAAGTACAGTTTAGTCACACTGGTTCTTGATATCCACAATTAATACTAATTTGTGAAACTAAAAGACTTCTCACATGACTTGAAATAGCTACTGTGCAAGTACAAAACAACTAGTACACCTCACTTCTATTGCTACATGAATGACATCCTCTAAAAAAGACTTAAAAAGTTGAATTTTCAGATCTGTAAATTAGTGGTAGTGTATTTTTGAACACATAATATAACGTATGTAAATCATTATAACCTACTATACAACTATTGCATTATGATCAAACCAGTAACAAAACCAAATAAAAACATCAGTTAAAAAGTGTTTCACAGATACTCATATCTCAAGTTAAAATCTTCTGGATTTCATTCTTTTAGGGACAAACCAGAAGACCACCAAAATCAACAGCAATATTTCAAGTGACGTTGAATCAGGATTTTATTGCACACCAACAAAAAAAAAAGACTATATAACCTCCCTTTGGATTAATGTCAGGTCACTCTTCTACAATATACAGGTTTTGACAGCCCTGTAAGGCAGAAATTGCTGTTTTGGGTTACTGACATCCATAACTACGCCAAAAATGCTCTGAGACAACGAAGACAATATAATGCTAGGTTTAAACAAGCTGAATGTATGCAGTTTGGAATATTTCATATACATTTTCTAGCTCTTCATCAGAAAAGGAAAGGAAGGCTATGGTTCCTATTTTTTTCATTCTATACTGTATAACTTCCTAAGGGAAAAGAACCTGGTTTAGAACTTGACTTGTCTTTGGTTTGCAGGCTATTAGCGACCTATTAACGGCAAGTGGGTGGTCAGCCAGCCATTAATTATAAACCTGTACTAATTCAAGATGCTGATCTTGAGGTCAACTCTGATCTTTCCAGGAATCTCTGCTGATCCTTGGAAGCCTAAGTGGAGTGTCAGCATGAGACAAACATTTAATATCCACTTCATACTTTTTTTAAAAAGTCAAAATAGTGCAAAAACATACACTTGTGAGTGTGCTATGATACTGAGGCTTGTTTCAATTCATAATTTATAATGTGTGAGGCTACAAAACCTGCAATCACAGAATCTACTATTACAAAAATAACATACCAGAAAAAATGTACAAAAAAGCCTATGCTAGACATTACTTGAAATATAATTTTAATCAGAAAACTAAGAAACACTTATTCAGCAGCCCTTTAAAAAGACATAACAGATATTGCAGTTGTGGGAAGATAATGAAAATAATCAATATATTAAAAATGCTTCTCTAGGCATTTTCTATCTATCCATAAAAATTTACAACCAGCAGTGAAATAATTTAAAAGCCTCTTCAGATCTTTCTCTAATAAAAACATACCTTCCTGAAAACTCTACCATGGCATAATCCTTTGCCCCACTAGTAAAACTGTACCATTACTGAAATCACGGGTTCAAATTACTACCAATCACCAGTGAAAAACAATATTCTTTTATTTGTCCTTTCTTCAACACCTAAGTAGTAACTATGGGTCATTTGAAATAATTTTTAGGTGGTACTGTATCAGCAGAAAATCTTGCCAAGTATCCATTTCCGATGACCAAAGAGCTGATACTTGGAGGGGCAGGGAGGGCGTATGCTCGCTGAAGACAAAGGGTGTTTAGACTGATTTGTCTCAAGAGTTAGAAACCTTGTCCAGTATACTCATGTTTTCTATTACATCGCTTTCAGTGACATCACTTCTCCCCTAACAGTGGAAATTGTTGTAAACCACCCGTAAACTACTTTATAGTTATATAACTACCGTGTAACTACACACTGATAGGTATTCAGCCAAGGGTGTACAGTAATAAAGCTTTCATTTGCTGTATTTTTGCTAGAGCACGGTGTCGTACATATAAAAGTTGGTACTGTAAATGCATTGCATGCAATGTACATACCTACATAAGCAAAAAACATGAATGGATTTGTTATCTAGGACAAGTTTTCTAATATTGTTTTACTCTCTAAATTATTCTTAAATTTCTTGATACAGAAAGAGAAATGCTGCTAGACAGGATAGCTTTATTAATAGCACGTCATAAACCACTAAAACACAGTTGTGTTAATTCAATACTTAAAGACTAGGCAGTATAAATAGGTGAGATTTTCTCCACAGAATGATGACATTTCAGGTAAATTAATTTAATTGCTAAATTGAGCTTTTTAAGTACTGACAATCTCACCAAAACAGGTATCACTTACACTTCTGAGCCTGGAATTAAATATTAGAAAAACAGCCTAATACATTCTGATTTCTCATACACATAAGAGATCCTATTCTATGATTTCTAGAACCTTTTAAAATTCAAGCTGGTGAAGAATTCATTCCAGCCGTCTGACCACCTTAGGTTTGGCCTCAATTAGAGTGGGAATAGTACTTAATAATATTCTTCTATTGAAAAGAAGATTTTTTTTTTCCCCCTAAAATATAGCAGGAACTTAGTAGCTCTTTTACCATGAAGTCTGGTTTCCTGTGTCTTGATATTAGTCATTATAGATGTTACTGAAAGATATAATTTTAGATAAAAATATCTCAGCTATTTTTTTCTTTTTTGCCTGTTACTTCAAAGTCATTATTATTTGCTAAGTTGCTCTTACTGCCTTTTGACTGTTGCTGCAGTCTAAGCAGAGATGTTTCTTGATGGTCTGTAATGTTACTTTTTTCTCCTAAATGGCTAACGTTTAATTTGGAATCCAAAATGCTTCAGAGCTTTTCAGACTTCTTTTGGTCAATATATATACACATTCATTTTTAAATACCATCTTGTATCAGTTCAGCTGAAAGCTCATTTTTCATTTTCATGAATATAAACAGTTTCTTTGAATCAGGGATTTTGCTTCTTCATATTGTTTCCATTTCAGATAAGTAATATGTATATTGAACAAGATCACAAAACTCTTGCCTGACAGACAGCCTAGCCTTTTGCAATGACAAAACCTGACCAGTTGTTTATTTTCTGGTTCTCACGCAGTTTTCAATACCTACCTAAGAGGCTCTGATCAATGCATGTTCCATTCACCAATGATTTTCCTTCTGGACAAGCACATGTTGCACCAGAAGGGTTGAGTAAACAAATGAATTCACATGTCAGGTCCAAGCATGGATTAGGCACTGTTTAAAAAGACAAAATATGTTAAAGGTTGATTATTTTTTTTTTAGAATTACACTGTGTTCTAGAACTAGGAAAAAATAAATAATCAGATATAAAAGTTCTGATACACTTCCAGTTTCCAGGATATCAACAGCCTGAAGCCAGTGAACACACTCACTCAAATGGCAGTGCAAGCCTCACACCAGGATAGAATTTATTCCAGTAACAAAAAATGTATTGGTAATATGCAGTAAAAATCTGGTCGTGGCTAGAGGTAGGTGCTTTCAGCTCTCTTCTGATTTTTTTATACCTCATTTACAGTCCAGGTACACAAGGCAAGCATTTGTTCAATGTCCTTTCAAATGAGAGAAAATGCATCAAAAAATCTAAATCAAACTTATATAAAGAAATATGACTAAATCTATTTTCAGTTTGTACAATCAGGCTCTGTTTTATATTTATACAACTTGGTTACTTTTCTTTTTCCCCCCCGAGGTGAACTTGCTCAATATTGAGTTTAAAGTAATTATGCTTACTCACAGTCCATTTGTTTGTAGCGGTGAAAAATCAAGGCACTTTTTGCTTTATCAACATCCACACTTAGATATTCTACAAGGCTTCTGCCAAATTTGTGTACTCTAAATGCACCATTTTTAGGACCTGCTCCGTATATGTAATCCTCAAAAATGTCAATTCTATGTGGATGCAGTAAACCTTAAATAAAAATGAATAATAAATACAAATACATATTCATATTCAAATAATAAACAACTTTGTTTTAATAACAACTTCAATTGCATTATTGCAATTACTACCTAAAGACATTATTATTCAGACAGCTTGTTTTGTACCCACAAAGATTGCCTTTAAAAAAGCAATCTTCTTAAAAGGAACTCTTCCCATACTACAAGCAACTAAAATCTCAAGCTTTGCATTAGCTAGCCACACAATTTAGCCTCAGAAACTGGTTGATTATTGAAAAGTAGGGAAACCCTACAGGAACAACAAGCTAATCAGAACACACTTAGGTACAACACTTTAACTAGAAGTATGTGGCAAGGAAGAAACAGATTTGTTTGCTGTACATAAAACATCTCTTTAGCTCCTTCTTAACATATTTGAAATGCTAGCTTTCATACTACACTTATTTTAATTCATAACCATAGTAAATTCATGCAAAATAAAATGTTAAGACTCTACCAATTCCTCATTTTTAAGAGCTATGAGTGCCGATTAGATCACATAGTTGGATTTCCTATGCACAACTGGCTGTAGGATTTCACACATTTACCCATATAACAAGGCAATAGCTTTCACCTAAAACTTCTTTGCCAGAGATGCATCTCTTCTTGATTTGAAGCCATAAAGAAACAGAACCTATCACTCCTTGTGATACCTTGTTCCTACTATTATCTCCATTTACTGTAAAAATGGGTTTATATTTCAATTTATTTATTTATTTTCAATTATCAGCCTTTATTTGTTCCTACTGTTTTTCCACTCTATCAATTCTTGGTACTCAGTATTTCATTTCAGTAAAAATATTTATGAATTCTACTTCATTATTTTATGCTTGTTTAATTAAATAGGTTGAAGTTTTCAGTCTTATTGCAAAGCCATTTCTAAACTCCCCCAGTTTTCCTTTGGTCCTATTTCTCTAATTTTTCCATAGTTACTAACAAATGTCAACAGGAGCCAAAAGGTGACATTGCTTTAGTGATCTCATATTTCAGTATTAAATGCTATGTATGGAAGCAACAAAATCTCTACATTCCACTTTCCCCTTGATAAACCCCAAATCTGCTGCGTTTGGCACAGTGTAGTATAGCCCTTCCACGCTATAAAATATTTTGAAAGTCGTCAACCTACATGCCTTCTATTCTGTAGCACTGTTGTGTCTTTTTTTTTCCCTTGAAGAATAACCTCATATTTATTCTTAAAATAAAAATGACTATTGAGACACATTAAAACACAATCTAGGATACTCTGTCAGTCTTCATACCAGCCACAAGCACTGAGCACAAGCACTAAGTACGTATTTTGATTACAGCCTAGCCACCGTGAAATACTATAACCAAAGGAGGTGCAAGCAAAGTTATGACGAGGAGTTACTGTCTTCTAAAATTCTCTTGCCAGGCATCTGCACAGTATGATTCAGTGTTACAGGAGGTTGTAGTCAGATCCTTACATTCAAAGTGATTCTTCTTGAGATGACTACTTCCATGTATATTGATCCAAGTTGTGAAATAAAATGTTATTAAACCAGAATAAGATTATTTAAATCTGGTTCTGCTGAATTTGGATTATGGGAGATTTTTCCTAGTATCTTCAAGAACCCTCTGGTGACTTCCAGATCGTTGGTTAAAACATTCAGTAGCACTACATGTAATATCATCCTCATGAAACTCCACTATCAACTGCCCACTAAATAATCCTCCCAAAAAGCCTGCTTTCAAATTTTTATTTTTTTTAATGTTTCCTCTCTTTTCTACTCAAATTCCATAAGTTGTTCCATATATTATCAAATTGTTAAAAAGCCAACATGCAATTCTATAGAAACAAGGTTTGCTTAACCAGAATCTCTTTTCTTATGAAAGGAACTTTCCTCATTCACGTTCTGTTAGCAGAATTCTGTGATTACTTACTGACCTGAAAGGCAAACCTGTTATTTTTCCCAGAACTAATTCAGGTCAACTGTTCTATAAACTACACAATTCCTGTGCAATGCAGACAGCTCTAGTTTCTAACTAGTCAAGGTGCTCCTGTTGTTAGGTAAGTCCAAGTGAGGCCAAGCATAAATATTTATCAAAATGTTATTTGATAATACCTAAGCTAATGATTAGATAACAGACTTGAAGATTTGCCCATACCACTGAATTTTTGTTCCCCTAACATAATTTTATCAGATTATCTTAAAGGTAAAATTATCTATCTCAAGTATTATCTAACAAAAGCAATTAATATTACTTAATAATCACTGCTTTTTGCTCACATAGTTTCTCTGAATAGTGAAACTTCAGCCAAATGAAATAAAATAGAAATCATGTTATATAAAAGCTCTCCATACCTTGTTTAGTGCTCACAGACACAACTGAATTGGAACCATCAAAAAGAACGCTGCCAATAACAGATAATTCAAAATCAGCCCAGAACAAACGTTGACTGAACTGATCAACTACGAGACCTACAAAGAAAATAAAGTTCAAATAGGTATATAAAACCTGAAAAAAAAAAAAGTTTTATGTAACTGTATATTTTTATATCATTTATATTCTTCTGAACACAATATATGGTGACAATGAAAAAACACGACTGGAAACCAAGGAGAATAAAATGTAACACCTTCCACTTAAACCTTCCCCTTGAGGCAACCATGGTTTTTTACTTTCTTTAACTTACTCCTCCAAGGTCAGTACCTTTTCAAACCCATTATCCTCAGCAGGTAGTGATATATACCAGGTGGGAATTAAATATAGAATCTAATCCTGTAATTTGCTTTACCAACAAAAAATCTATTATGTCAATAGATTTCTAAGCAGTAGCACCAGTGTGACCACATGTTAAAAACAAGGCATTCAGATTTCATGGAGTCTTCCTAACCTATCCTGTTTCCACAAGTATATTAATTGTGTTCTTTTTTTTTTTATCACCAATACTTCACATGCTGTAATTATTACAGAATTAAAAATCAGATTATTTTAATTACATTACTGCTGCAAGACTTAAACAGCAATATTGACAGATGTATATATTCGCATTTATATGAAAAGAAAGCACAAGAGTGAGTGACTGAGAGCACAAATGAGAATAAGAGATAGATAACTGTGACTACCCAGCCTCTAGGCAATAACTAAATAGTTAAATCAGGCAGTCCGCGTTTCACAGGGGATGATTAAATGATTAATATGCCACTTTAGGTCATGTCAAAACCTTCAGCCCGAAAAAATATTTGAACCATAAAATAATTTAATTCTGAGCTTTTGAAGTTGTAGTGTATTTTTAATAAGAATGGAAAAAAGTATTTTTCTTCCTATTTATGTAAGTAGGTAAGTCAGAAAAAATACATCAAAAGAAATTATACATAACAGCAAAAATGCTCCTCTTAAGGTTATAAATTAATCAGCTACAGATAGATGAGAGGAAGTGGAGGAAGTCTGACACATAGACCAGTGAAATATGTTTACATTTGCAACTCCATTAAAAAAAACCTTTTTAAAAGAAACACTGGTATTCAGGCATAGAGCTAAATAGAATCATTTCTGGTAAAAGATAATCACAATGTGTCAGCTCTGTGTGATACATGATACCTGTAAGGGGGAATATTTTAGAAGCAGTCCCCGCTCTCCTGCTTTAAATTACTCTTTGCATTTTAATAAGAATATTTAAATATCAAATAATAAATAAATAAATAACATTCTCAATGTATCTTTCACAGTATCAGAGATAACACAATGTAAAAAAGTACTTATTTTTGTTTTATACATATAGCACTCCTGTGATAGTCATTTCTATGTAAATCCTGTGAAGTCAAGCCCAAATGCTCAAACTCTCACTCTCTCTTACTTGAAATAGGAAAGGCATATTTAGTAATAAATTTAAGAGCAGTGGAACATAGATGTCTAGTAAAGTCTTAAACTTCAGCTAAACACTAGTAGTAAAGTCTCATTTGGGAGGAAATATTAAAGGCTTGGACTACTTCTTTGTGTTCCCTCTACAAAGACATGGATCTGTGTGAAATATCTGACAAAAAATTAAAAGACTCCATAAACATTTACTTTCTACCATGAAGTAAAGGAAGAAAAGCACAGGATGCCACAAAAGTGTTGTCAGGCAGTAGGTACAGGAAAATGCAATACTGTGGCAAGGCATTTGTGAAACTCCCTCTTTGCAGTCTGTTCATTTTTGGTAATTCTGCTAATTTTCTTAATTTTCATTTTATTCATCCTTGTAAGGAGACAGAGGTCTGGTTAAATGTTTATATGAAACTTTTCTATATAAAATATATCAAGGAAAATTTTATGAAGAAAAGCTCTTGCAGTTCTACTGCCGGTCAGGGAAGAAGTAAATACTTGCATTTTCAGATAAGTTTGATACCATTACTACCTACAAAATTCAATAAATTCACTAATCCAATACTGATGGCCAAAAAAAAAAAAGGGGCGGCAGCTTAAAATGCCCTTTAATGGCCAAGGAAGTGGTGACTGGCATAACCTTGGCAATCAACCAGACTGATAATAGGAGACAAAAAAGCACAATTCCAGCCATTAGAACTAAATCTAATGATTTGTATATCTGATATGTTCACAATATTTTATATAAGAAGTTCAGCAAAGAATATGTAACAACTCTGATAAACATAAAATTCTGATGTCTTTCAGTCTGAATAATGAGAAGCTTCTTACTGAATTTACTATTGACTATGTATTTTTTATTATTATTACTATTGTGCTTCTTACTTACCTAGGGAGCATAAGCTTCCGCTCCTCAAAGCTTTCCTTATCACATATGTAATTTCTTAAGTTGCTATATTTCAATCTAATCATGCCAAGAAAGAAAGAGTGTTTCCTTTAAGGGATGAGTGTAATTTGCATACGCAACACCATAAGCCCACCTTAGCACGGGATTTAACAGTCTGTTAAAATATCAGTACTTGTTGCTGTGATAGTGGCAGCTTCTGAGACGCTTAGGTATTCAGATAGCATCCTCTTGAAAGAAGCCTATGTTTCAACAGATATGTGTGCCAAAGTTGGACAACCCCTAATTTGCAATGCAATAATAACAAATTATCATTGTAAACCTGGAGAAACGTCAAATATTGCATGAGAAAATGAGTCATGAACAAACCATTTGTGGTCTCAAGATAGGATGCTGCTATTTAAGAGAGACACATTTCATTCTGGATTTATCATTTCCTTTGTCATAAAAATTACTTTTATTTTGCCAATGGAGTCTTAATGGTAATTCACAAGATCTCAACATGTACTGTCAAGCTTCAAAATAGTTCTGTAAAATACTGAGATAATGAAGTTGTTGCTTCTTTGAATACCTAAGCCTTGTTTTATACTATTTTGCAGTGTATTCAGGAAATAACTAGAAGAGGCTGTGAGATTTCATATGCATTCTTAAAAAAATGTGTCTCACCGCTAACTGGTGTTCCTTTAATTGATTTTGCTTGTTCAGTGGTATTGAACAAATCATATTTTAACTGATTATACATGGTCCTTTGGTACCACTTTGAAAAATCATGTTAAGCTTTGTTACAAAAGTTTAAGTCATATTAAGATGTATCATGTGAAAACAGAACTAAGAATTTGATTAGTAACTGCATATGAATAACCAGAACACAAATTTTTAAAAGCTTTTATTTTTTTTTTTTGCAAACTGAGAAACTGGAATTCAGCCAACAAATCCACACTGAGTTAGCAAGTGCCATGTAATTAGGAAAAATGGATAAGCTGTATACCTGTAGGCCTTTGTAAATTCTTTTGAACCAATATCCTTCTCAGAGTACCATCCATAGATGATTCCTCTATGTGAGAGCGATCCCCAATAACTGTCCAGTACATCATCCTAAAAGTATTAAACATAAAAAATAAGCTGAATGACTATACAGAACCTCAAAACACTTCACTGATATTAAATTATTATGAGCCTTTCAACCTACCTGAAAGATGGGAGAGAACTGATCTTGATTTACATACAGGTAAATTGAGCAGGAAAGTTAAGTAAATGAGTTGGAAAATTTTAGACATTTGTAGACATCATTTTATTTCTCTTACTCTACTTCGCATTTTTGTTTGAATTACCAAAAGAGAGTAATATTGAAACATACATACCCTTTTTTAGGATTTACAGCAATTGCATATGGTTCTCCTGCCATGCTTGTAAGGAGTCTTGTACAGTTAGGTCCGTTCAACTGACCTACATTGATGGAGTATCTCAGACTAGTCCAATGAGTTGTATAGTAGCTGAACCAATGCATTCTGGAATGATCAGTCCAGTAAATATTTCCAGCAACCCAGTCAACAGCAATGCCTCTAGGTCTTTTGAATTCTGGACACTAAAAGGAATAGATGTTAAAGTCAGATTTGCAGAAATGATCTTTCACAGCAGCTGCATAGCCACAGATTTATGTAACTTTTTACGGTTAAGTAACTTTTACCCTTAATATGGTGAAATATTTAAAAACACTGCATTGGAAAGACATAAATTCCACCTGTAGGAGATAAGCTCTGAGTGATCTGCTGACAGTTCTATTCAATGCAGAACAACCAGTCAATGGTTCAAAACTGTTTTCTCAAGTCTAAGGCCACCTACATTAAGAAAAAGGCACCTAGGCATGAACTACTTGAAGTATTGATACTGAAGCAAATAAATGTTACACACTGTAATTCAAAAGGAAACGAAAAGGAAGAATTAAGATTATACAGATATTATACTCCATGCAGAACTACGGTATGATGTCCCATCCCAAAGCCCTCAGTGAAAATGGTGCTTGAGACCATCCTGAGGTATGGCTGCTCAGCAGGCTGTCAAGGATAAATAAAATCACTGCATTTAGGAAACTGCATAAAATTGCCTCTGTGTTCTGACCAATACCAGTATGCAATTGTAAAGAAATTTTCTAAATGTTTATCTTCCCTTGCTGTTAACTGTTCTTGTGTTCCACCACCGATTAAAACTAGAATTAGTGCAATATTCAGCTTCACATGTAAAAGAGGCTTGACTGATAACTTCAAAATTATAAACTGTAGTATCTCTGTCATGATGTCACAGTTATCATTAAGGCCTAAATCCTAAAAAATGGTCCTAAGGATAGAAGTTCATATTGCAAATAGATATATATGAACAAGTTTCTCTGAAGTTTACTAGAATTCCTGCAGAGAAGAGTAAAATCTAGTAAAATAGGACTACCCAACTATTTCTAACATGAATGCAGCATATCATAAAAAATTCAAGACCTGCATGAGCTAAATACATATGCAATTGTTTGCCTGTTTACCTATAATGATGTCAATTTAAATTATGAACAAAAAATGTCTATTCCTTGACAAATGCAGTAATGGAATGCTACTAAGCTACGTAACTAAAAATCAGGAAAGAAAATCCTAAAATAACTTGTTTTCTTCAGGTGTCAGAGTTCCCTAATATCACAAGACATTTGTAGACTATTTTCATCATAAAAGAAAGGTCATTTCATTCTCTAGGTGAAATAATAGGACTGCAAGGGTGAATTTAGATAGTTCATTGTTCATAAACCTTTAATTCTGCAAAAATGTCATAGAATGCATGTTCTAAAGATATACAGAACCCTGACTTCCTATTTAGATGAGTATTAAAGCAGCAAAATTAATCACTTCATTTACAAAACAGTATTTCTTTAAAAACAGGGTCACAGTCATTTTTTTAAAGTTAAACAAAATAACGTATCGCAATTCTTTGTTATGCAATGATGACACTGGCAGCATACGCTTCCAGAAATACCACCAAAATAAACTTTTTTTTTTTTTTCAAGAAATGTAGCATTTGCATGCAACAACCTCTGCTTCTCTTTGTTACATTATCCAAGCAACATTCATGTAAAGGACAAGATACCCAAAAATGTGGGTATTTGCAGATAAGCGTCATTGTATTTTTAATCCAAACTCCTTTTCATTCTGCGTAATATTCAGGCACTGTGTCAAGAAGCCTCTCATACCTGGAGATCTCCAGTTACTGCTTTGGAGACTGCAAGGGTTAATGGCACTGGCCTACAAGGCTGGAACCAAATATTCTTTTAAAAGGAGAGCAGCTATCACAGACAGCACAGTCCCATGGCTTTCTTTGGACTGTTCAAGACCCCTGTTTACAATAAGAGTGCTTTTTTTGGAACCTGGTAAGCACATGATGGAAGTTACCATGCAGAGTGAGAGATGGTTCCCAAAAAGCTGGGAGTAGAAGCAGATGAGACAAAGGGACATCCTAAAAAGATTCTGGAACAAGGTTGGGTTGCTTACTAACACTGACCCTTTCTCATTCTTCTCAACTACGCAGAAGTGAAATTCTAGTAATGCTGGGGTGCATATTAAAGATAAATGAACAAGGAGATAACCAGAAGAAATGGAAAGCAGCCATCTGGTGTAAGAGATTAAAAAAAGAGAATAAAAAACACTAGCTGATGCTATGGCCGTGTAATTCTCAGTTGTGTTCATTAAGTTTCAGCCTAGCTACATCGTATTTCTGATGTCTTATGCATCTTCTCCTACTGTCTAGGAAAATTACTTGCTGTAAATGAGCTTTTACCTAATAGCTTATTTGGATTATGTTAATGTTGAAGAATGATTTTGCATACAGAATAAGGATGAAAATACAGGAACAAAATCACATTAATATTTTCTACAGTTATTTTAGCCCACTTTGATGCTAAATATAATGTACTACAACGTATAAGAAAAATTGGGGTTTGAAGCCTAATCGCCTTTTAGAATATGGTAGTCTCTGCACAAAAACAGACCATGTCAGCTTGATGACTTTTGATCAGAACTGCTGCTTATCGTAAAACCTGTTTTAAAGGTAAAGAATTAAAAAAAAAAAAAAAAGGAAAACCAAAGGGAAAAAAAAAGAAGCTGCAGTAACAGCTTGGATTTAGAAACCATTTTTCATATAATGGAGATTACAGAAAAATTTTCAACCTCTGAAGTTGAGTGTGACTGGAGAAAATATGTTACCCATGCAGCAGGAACCCATCACCTTGCAATGCTTAGCATTTTAAAACAGGAAGACTAAATTACAAATCTAATTTATATCATACGCACATGTGAAGCAATATTTTCTCTATTTACTTTACAGATGTTTTTGGTATGGCATTGCTGTGGAATAAAGTAAACCAATGATTTATTGTTGCTTAAAATATCTTCATTAAAAATAATACATTACCTAATGATGTATTATTAGAACAGTAAAAAGAAATGGGAAACAATAATACTAGAAAACTTTTACACCTTTACTTGCCATAACAGAAAATTTTCCTTGACAGATGAGCAGCCCAGTAGGTGCAATGGTTCACCAAACCACCATTTGTATCACGTAAGTAGGATCATTTAAAAATCCCAACCAGCTGATTCCAGAAAGAGAGGGTCTCCTAAGTACATAAACTTCATCTACACAGAGCTATAGCTTTAAGGTACAACCATAAATTAATGCTATTTAGAGAAAACAGTCTAGAAATCGTTTCCTTTCACAGTGATGCACTGAATTTTACCGGGCCCTGGGGCAACCATTGGGAGTATATACGTGGATATATCACAAGAGTGGTTAAGGGTCCTGGTTAAGCTCTCAGAACAGGAGGGCTGGAGCAAGCTGCTAATATACTGACTGGATACATTACAAAACCTATGTTTTTCTTCCTATTAGATGGTACAATTATTTTAATGTTCAGCTTTGTGTCCTCTTCCATGAAAAACAGCACTTGAATTTAAGCGGCAAGTCACTCTGTGTTGAATATTCACCTCACATAACTTATACATCTCCCTCCAAGGATCATGCCAGTAAACAGCTGCACCAGTTATCACCAATTCACTTATACCGTCTTAACTCGATTGGAATGCAATCCTCTTCTGCATCTGTCAATAAACCCTGAAGAGTTGATATTTACTATTTCCTTTAATGCTTCAATTTGTACCAAGCCTAAATCCCTTTTCACAGAAAAATACAAGAGATACTTAAAGCTATTCTCTGAGAAAGGCTCTTGATATGCTAATTCCATGGAGCAATTTCAGTTGAGATGGATTTTTGCATTAATGTAATTACCTGAAAATGCAGGTGACTTTGTTCAAGTTTACTGTCCTGATTTACATATCAAAGTCTAGATAGAAAAGTTATAATGTAACCTTTGAAAACTTATCCATTAAAAAACTTGCGTTAAAATTAAGGAATTCTCAAGCTTTTCAAAACCAAATTTAAGTGACAATATTAAAGCAACACTATAAAACCAATTAACCTACTGATCAGTTATATATAAGGCAACAATATTTGAGTATTAATGAGATAATGCTGGGAAAATATTCTGAATAGTTTAGCACAACGAGAAGTAAATGCTTCACAAATAAAATGAAATGTGTCCAAGATATATTCAGATACAGTGTGTGCATTTTCCACATACAGATTTGTAAAAAAGCTTTGCATGGCTTGGATCAAGCGTCTTCACGAGCACCTACCTGCACTGAAGAGTTAGAGGAAAATGGTGTATGAAGAAAACCATAATGCTTTCAATAATTTTGAATTAAGAGGAAGTGACTAGAAAGTATTCTGGCATAAAGGTGAAACAGAGATATGAAAAGCAGAAAGTGTTTCAGTACTTCAGAGAAATAATAGTAATTCTAAGAACACTTTCTCTTTATTAGTTTAAACTGGGAGACAATGTCAAATCAGCTATGAAAATTTCAACCCCTGGACTATGAAGAAATCTCAAGGAAGCTTATGTTCAAGGTCTATGGACCTGTAAGAAAGTGTAGATCCATTAGAGAGGTTGTGGGTCAGCAGACTACACTTATCCTTCCAAAGGCATCTGCATATTAACCAAAAAGAAAGAAATAAATAAAAACGCCCTCCCCCCCCCCCCTTTAATTTCACAAGACTTTACAAGTTCGTTATCTTCTAACAATGAACTCGATACAGAGATGTGTCTACCAGGATTTCTTAGGGACAGCTATCTGCCACATTTAAATGAGAAAAATACCACAGTAGAAGTACTCCACAGCTTGAATACATACTTAGTTCTCAAAGTACCCTTTCCCAAAACTCAGATGACATCCAGGACCTACTAGAAATGCTAGGGATAATTTTCTACTTTACATACACTTTCTGTCAACAAAATCTAGACCCTCTTCTGCTGGGCAGAGGGAACTGTTAGTTTTTCACCACTCTTCCCATATATATGCCACCACAAACACAAGGTGTCTTCATGTCCATTGGTGTCTACATCCCCCGGCTCTTTGCCCTGCTGGCATCAAAGGTCAGGAATGGCATTAATTTGCAAAGGAAGTACCCTTGGATGAAAGGTACTTAGAAGTGATTTCAGATGTGTAAGAGTTGAATGATAGATGAAAGATTAGTCTTCTGTTGCTACTGCTGTTTATTCTACTGGCTATATAAAAGCATTCATGTGATGTAAGGTGACCCCTGTTACCTCTCCTAAGTTTAAGGAAACAACCAGACAGGTGTTATTTATTTCTAACCTGATTTATCACTGGCCAAGAAAAAACTAAAAACTCTCCTCAGCCATCTCATTTAATAAAAAGTAAAAATATAAATCTAAGTTTACAGCATTATAGAAACACTAATGTAAAGATCACATTGTTATCTTCAGTTCAGCACTAACACTTCCTTGAGAATTTTGTAGAAATATATTAGGCAAAATGAATATCAAGCTGCATTTATTTTATTTTCAAGTAAAGACCACTTGAAATTACCCTAGGTTATAAAAATCCACATTTCTGTTGTAAAGTGCAAAATTACATTTATGCTTATTCAAAAGAAGATACTGTGCAGTTCAACATATAAAGGAATAAATCCTTATTGCTCTAATTTTTAAATCTTTGTCATAGCCTTGCTAATACTATTGTTTACCTGGTCACTATGGAAATCAGGCCTGTCTTTGGCCTATCTACATTTCTTGTTTTCCAAATATTTGAAGTTCATGCCTTTCTTTGAACCATGTGTTGCTTATATATGTCTATTATATAATCTATTCTTTTCTCTCTTAAAATAAAAAAATCTTCATGGTATACAGTCTTTCCATGCCTCTAACATGCTGGTTATTTCTCTGTAGAAAACTTTTTTAAATACTATGGTTTTGATCTCTTAGAGACTCGACCAAGTCTGTCAGACTCTTGAACGGAAAGGCATTAGTAGACATACATACCATTTGAACAAAACCATTATCAGATAGAAATTTTAATTTACTAAATCAGCACATTATAGACAATCAGAACAGAAAAGTAAACAGAAAGAAATTTGTATCATGTAATCTTTGATTTTGATCACTTACTATCAAGCCACTGTTACTTTGCCTTCTCTCTCTGTCATGAAGTTTTCTGTAGAAAATCCCTCCTGGGTTAAATTGAGTACTCCAAACAATCATGTCCCCTTGAAAATATGCATCCATTCCAGTAATCCTTGAATTATGTTCAATATGTGATATTTGCTGATGAACATCACTGTAGTTGAATGGATATGCAAAACCCAGGATGTCAGTGTCATTAGCAACATAGAGAACTTGATCTTCAGAGCCTAGGGGTTATTACAATGAAACAAAAATAAGGTAAACGTCAACTAATGCAAAACCAGTGTTCTTCACTCAAATAGCTTTTTGGTGTTCATCTGATATAATTTCTTATGTTAAAATTATTTTCTGATTGTTGAAGACTGCAAAAACACTCACACTCTGGGCAATAAATGTAACTCTTCATACTCTGATATCAATGTATATTACTTCAATGCTCTCCAAGCTCACATTGTGACACCTAAGACTATATTTTAAGGCGTATGTAATATAAAAATTTGAACACTTTAAGCAGTATACAAAAATAGCGGATATTATGCATTAAGCCCATATGAATCACTACATATTTTTATATGCACGTTCCATCTAGAGGATCCTAAATGTATATATTAAAGGAACACAAACTTGCCAATAAGCATTATTTTAAATTGCTCAGTTGGAAATTAGAAGTGGAATGATCCTATCTTTAGCAAGGCAGTGAAGGTTTGAAATTGACTGTAACATGAGCAAACTGGACCAAAGCTGCCTCAGAACATATGCAGTTGTACCTTATATCTCTTCATTTCAGACAGTTAACATTTATGGATACCTGTGAACGGGTGGTATTTATGGATACCTAGTTACCCTCTTGATTCAGATGTTGTAAAATATGGTATTCATAAGAAAATGCTCTCTGGTATCTTTTCATTAAGTTTTGAGAAAGTTTTGAATCTGCTGGATACACTAGAACCTACTTGCAATTTTTTAGATTTCCAATTTGTATCACATTTATCAATAGAGAATCAACTTATTATAATGTCTGTCCAATACATTTCCTCCTTATGAGTATGAATTACCAAAAATCATTTGTTCCCTCACTCCTGCTAAATACAAGAAGAGGAGTTCCTTTAAAGGAAGTATCAATGAGGGAAAGAGGGAACCATTAACTGTGTTACGATGGAAGCGAAGCTTGTGAAAAATTCAGATGTAGGATAATGATTCCCTGATTTTTAAATTATAAGCCCTCAGAATTGCGTCTGTGTTTCTATAATAACAAGCCACTACCCACAATTAGTAACCTTGTTTGTTCCCATGTCATAATCTGACTGCTTCTTCAGTAATAGTTAATGATGCTAAATCCCGATAGAATCCATGTTATGTATAGAGGAAATTACTAATGAGTCATTAATATGATCTTCCCATGATAAGTTTGCTTCAAGAAAATGCGAACGAAGCATGTAAGATACCTGACTATCGCCATGTAGCTACCCAGCATTGGTGTACCTACATTACTGACTGGTGCGCTACAAAGAAGGAGGGACTGGAATTAACACGATACAATCTGTTATGGTTCTAGGATGTATGTTCACAACATGTGCTTACTGGCCATACATAAGGTTCAGATCGGGTACTGCTCATAGTTGTGCACCAGATATGCACAGAGATGTAGAAGGAGCCACACCTTGTAACTTCAACAGTGGTTCTGCACTGAAGGCTCCCAGTGTAGGTATAAGTCAAATTCACACCAAAATCTCACTAAATTGCAGGTGAGATGCTAGGATCATACTTTCAGTTATTCAGCTACAGATCCGTAAAGATTATGTTAACTTTAGTCAGGCAGCTGGATTGTTGCTTGTTTCATTTCTAAAATGATTTAAAAGTTACATAATACCCAAACTTAACTATTACCTCCATTTTGTGCAATACCTCTGTCTTATGAAAGACAGAAATAACATCTCTGTGTGCATATTTCTTTACCTTCACTAGACCATGACCTAGGCAGCTGATATATATGAGGAGTATATTTTTAGGTGACTATACTTAGAAAAACTCCACTTAAATGACTTATATAAGATTTCTCAACAAGACAAAGCAAAACATGTTAACAGCAAATACTACTTAATTTATTCCTAAAGTTCTAAACCATATTTATATGAAACAGTTGATTCTTCTCTCAAGCTTCTAAAGCTTCACCAGAATGCTTACATGCCTGCTAATATATAATCTCTGTTTTTCTTATTTGTGTGTATTTTTTTGTAAATAGAGAAAGCTGGAGTTGAAAATGGACTTTCATATTAAGTATGTTCATTTACTTGGAAGTGATAAGAATTTACTGCTTACCGAAATGAAAGGTAAATCTGAGTGGTTTTGAGAATTATTTCTGTGCACTATTCAAGAAATATTTATCTAAAAATAAATTGTATATTCAACACATTAGTGTTACCAGCCATGTACATAACAAATTATTTAGTACTGTCATTCTATTTTAATTTTTATAGCCTTACCTTTTGCTACGCAACTGTTATTCCTCTCCTTATAATTTTTCTCACATGCACATTTGTATGACCCCTTAATATTACTGCAGTGTTGGGAGCAGGTACCAAATACCATACACTCATTGATATCTATGAGGAAAAGAATTGTAATTTATATACCTATAGTTTAATACACTATTATTTAACATGTTCGGAACATCATGGAACAATGCAGATGAACAAAAGGAACTCGTAAGCATTGGTCTATCTCGCAACAGTAAAAGGAAGCCTTCTGCAATTATCACTAATGTTATTTCCACTGCAATCAACGTATCTCAGAAAGATATTTTATACTATTTCCCCATCCTTCTTACATCAACCTAGTACCATTAGAGCTTGAAATCAACTTTGAAAATGAAAATGTCTGTTACAGATATCTCTAACATACCTGTCTCTGTTACAGTCAAAACTACACGATCACCCCTTACTGGAGAACCTCCTGTGTATACTTTTTCTGAAGAGCAGAACAATGAAGTTTTTGTACGCAAGTATCTATTCACTTTGATAGTCCCACTGAGGTGATCTCCACTTTATCTGTAAGTTACTGCTCACCAGTAAGAAAATGAATTCACAACCCATTCTTTGGGAAGGTAGATTTATCTTATCTTTTTGATCAACTCTTTCATTATAACAACTATGTCTTTTTTCTGACCAGTGTGGCATCATGTATATTAAGACTACATTTTCTAAAGTATTTTACTTTCAATCTGTTTATTTTCATTTCAGTTTTCAGTTTTATGCATCTTCATTATTTTAAGCACCTCAAAATATTTGCATATACCAACTTAAACACCAATCCCAATTGCTCAGTTAAATAATCTACTAGACCTTAAATCACCCATTTGCCCCTTAAATTATAAAATCATTTAATGGTCTGACCTGAACCTTTCGACATTCACAACCAATGTTAATCTTTGATAACCTCTCCAAGGTAGAATGCATAAATCTACATCCTGTAAATCCTTTCAGTTTCTTTTCTTGATTTCTTAATCCCATAGCTATGAAACAGTTTTTACTCTGCGGAGAAAAGTATGTGATATGTATCTCCTTCTCCAGCATAGAAAATTGACTACGCAGTAGACTTTTCATACTTTACAACAAGGGATGATGGAAAAGATATGTACCTTCACATTGTCTATTCCTCTTGTTTCTCTGAAATCCAGGTTTACACTGACACAGTAGGGATGTTTTTGTTTCATTACAGTATGCATCATCTCCACAAGGATTCACATTATCTTCACATGTATATTCAGCGACACCTAAACATAAACAAAATGTCTTAAAAAAAACACTGATAGATTTGTTTAAACTGTTAAAAATGAGATCTGAAATAAGAACAAATAACAAGTTTATCTTTCTGTTAAAAAAGAGTATCAGGTCAATTTTAAACAAGTACATGACATACAGTATTTACCTAGATATGCATATAAATTTACAGTATTCAATTGAGACACTTCATTTCACATCAAGAATTTAATACTAAAATTGATCTTGTTGCAAATATGAAATAAAATGCAATCAACTTATAGCTAAACTACTTTAAAAACTCAGGAACTACTCTAAAAACTACTACAACCTGAATTGCTATAAAATTTGCCTTCCTGTTGTGGTATGTCAAATAGAATTAACTCTTTTTTAACTAAAAAATTAAGTTTCATTAACTTCTGTGCTGTTGAGTAGGTTTTGCATGGATAAAAGTCTCAGTTAATTCTTTTCTGCTACAATGATGAAAACACATCTCTTCAGCCAAACTCACTTATTTTGCAGTCTTGCTCATCTGAACCATCTCCACAGTCATCAAACCAATCGCACTGTAGCTCCATTGGAATACATTTCTTATCATTACAAGCAAACTCATCTTTTTTACATGGTCTTGCTTTATATGTGACTTTATCTATATAATCACAAATTAATAAGAGAAAAATAAATCAGTATTTAAGATTCTTAGATTATTTTAGACACATACAAATGGGAATGACCATGAAGCATTAAGCAACTGGAAATTATTTCAAGGTTAATTTCTTTCAATTTCAAATTCTGATCTACTAACCTCCAGTTAAGCTTTACTGAAGGACAAGCAGATCTCTGTAACAAAGTTTGCCTTCAAGTTGTTTTCTTTGATCTGAATGCCTTGAAAGGTAATATCACCTACCGCAGTGATCTTCATCCGAGTTATCACCACAGTCATCAACCTCATTGCAAATCTGCTCAGGTCGCAGACAAACCCTGTTGTTTCTACATCTGTACGGCCTTGTTGGAGGGCATGGGAACTTTACTGTATATTAAAAAAAAGAATCAGCTATTACCCAGCTAGTATTCTTGAACCTTCTTCAATGTCTCCTTATCAAAGCAATAAGCAGGCATGGGAACACAGTTGTACTTGACATATGAATGGTACTTGATTTTAACTTCTGGTACCTAATGGAATAACACTTCAACAATGTTTACAGTATAAGTTCTTCATTTAGGGAATGAAATTACGTTGTGTGATAAGGGTAATTACACTTCTTATTGAGAATCAGTAAATATGACAGAAATAAAACAAAGGAAGTAGGAAATTTAGTCATAATTGATATTTTAATGTAGAAGTAACTTTTTCCCATCTGTGCATTTCCTACAAAAAGATTAATTTCTCACAAATATCTTATTGCTACTCATGTAATTTCAGATAAGAACAGAAAACTGCATCCCACATTTCAAGCTAATCTACGAAAAGTAAAATAAAGAAAACTGAGATGCATATGTCCTTATATATTTAGGTATGTTACATGTCATTTCTTGCTTTACTACATGAAAAGCACTGAAAAATGTAATGTCATACCACACATTTCAGCAACTTCATCAGAGTTATCTCCACAGTCATCCTCGCCATCACAAACCCAAAAATGTAGTTTGCAGAGGGAATTGTTGCACAAAAATTCATCAGCTCTACATATATTTCCCCCTGGGAGGGTGAAAAGAAGACAGGAAAAAAACCAGGAAAACAGAAAGACAAAAGAAAGAACATCAATTGTTGATAAAACCAGTACAATCACTTATGACATGCTATCTGCAGAGAATGACACACCTAGCATAACTAAATGAACAAATGAAACGGTTGGAGAAGCAGAGAGAAATATTCATTTAAAAATCTCCTCCTTGACCATACACTTCTTCCTCTTTTCATGACTGTTAGCTAGGAATTACCTATTTGGCCTGACTAGAAAGGACAGTTCTCAAAGAAAGACACTGACAACTCACCAGCTAGGTATGTTGCCCTTGCATTTAGCCAGGAGATGCTTAAACCATCTTTCTGTCTGTAACTTCCTTGGGTGATGCTGCCTTTCAGAAAAGACCTGGCTGGGTACATCAGTAATTTGTGCTGCCAGAGAATGGTACAAACCAGAAGACAGAAATACGGTCGAACTTGTGAAAGGCCACTTCGGTCCAGGCTTGTTTCACATGAATGTCTGATCCTCCACCTATTCCTACTCCCACTCTCTGGGACGCGCACCGTGTTCAGAAGAGACAAAGTGATTGCAGTCCCTTAGCTGTGAGGTAGCATCTTTTTCTTCTCCTGAGGAGTAAGAGGCTTGGCCAGGCTTGCAACATCCCCAGCAGCTATAAACGCTGTAATTAGGGAAGATCTAGCCGTGCAGGCACAGAGTAGATAAGACTAGGTGACCTCTAACAGTCTCTTCCTTTCTGTAACTTCTGAAATCTCTCATTAGGATATTTACTGAACATAGATGAAGCAAGAATAAATTCTTCCATGTAACTTTAGTATTGATTGAACTCTGAATCATCTAACAAAATGGAACAGAGGGTGAGAGAAAATGTTTCAAGCTGGAGTGCTCAAGCGTTAAAAATTGGTTCAAGTTGGATTCAGTTTTAATACGTGTAGCAGTAAGAAGGCATTTTGTTTCAAAATTATAACTAAATTTTACCACTACCAATCAACAAAGTTATGGAAACTTCTTGAAATTAATTTTATACATAATACATTTTTATGGTAACTGGGTTCTCAGTTTCCTGAGAGAAGTAGAGTATAAAATAAGGCCGTGTACCTGCAGAGGAGGAACCAATGCAATTTTATATGAGAACACCAAAACTCTCACTGTGGCTTACCTCAGTGCGTTACACCCATCCTAATAGTTAGATCAGGCTCCAGTGGCTTTTTACTTATTCATTCAGTGCCCTGTTCACACCCCATTAGAATCAACAGAAGGCTTTCTTTCGCTATGAAGGGTTCAGAATGGTTTAAATTTTTTTTCCAGAAAATTAATTTGCATGAAATACCCACCGTGTAAGAGGATGTTGGGAACTCTCACACTATGTTACCAAATATAATTCACTCCCGTTGCAAATACAACTTATGAACATTAACAGAAATATTCTTTATTATCATCCAAGGAAAAATATATAAAATTCAAGTATTCTTCATGATGAAAGACATGAATATAAATAATTGTGTGTGTAATCACAATAAAACCATAATTCTAGTTGTATAATAAGATTGAAAAGAGCTATGTTTATAAATATGTACAGTGGACTACAGATGAATATTATGGAGATTGTTTTCGAATGCTGTAGAATAAAACTCCATTTGTGTTTGCTGTATTTCCAAAGAGGAAAAAAATCGGCTATCAGTGAGATAAACTGGCATTTGTTTCATGTGATTGCTCTGCCTGTCATAATTCCTTTATAGAATAGATTTCTATAACAGAAATCATAATTGTGACATAAATACAAACTATTATAGCAATAACCAACTAGGCAAAAGGCTTCTTATTGCATTATAAGCAATTTGCAGTTCACAGAAGCTCCATTATGCTATCCAAAGAATAATGTGGGCTTCAGATAAAATAAGCGTGTTACTACTTACTTACACTTCATTGTTTTTTAAAGAGATACAGTCCAGGTATTTTAAAAGCAGTTTTAAAATGGACTAGAAGTTTTTTAAAACTTTGTTGATCTCAGTCTTCTCAAAACAATTCATTCTTAAACACTTCCAAATATGATGTTTTTCTCTTTGCATCTAAACGTCTCTGGAACATTCTTCCCATTTTCTTCATTTTCTGGTCTCTCTTTCAAAATTAATCATCCCATATAACTTCTTTTTTTTCCTAGTGGTATGTGTTGGTTAATAGATTTATGACAAAAAAAGGGAAGGATATTTACTCCACAATTGCTTGCTTCATCTCTGATTATTATTACTTACTATTGTACTGCATTACGCTTTTGAAGTTACAGGCATATCATGTGATTGTAGATGACTATCACACAGAACTACTCACTTTAAAGAAAAGGAAAGAAGAAAAAACTGGAAAAAACCCAAGAAGCTGACAAAATGCTGAGTAAAATTTTGGTTTTTTAAAAAAATTTCTTGAATAAGAAGTTGTGTGTCACACACTGAATTACTACACTTACTAAGAATTTTGTGCAGAGTTGCACTGCTACTGGCTGGTAGCTGAAGCAAGGTTCAGTTAAAAAAATTCAGAAATAAAGACTTGCATGGTCTTACCCTCAGAAAGAATACTACGGAGAACTTGTTTAATAATGTTTAATTGCATACATCTACGTGTGTGTATGTATATAGAGATATGTATGTAAATATATACGAATGCTCAATTGAAAAGACATATTAGAACAAGATTTGTGAATGTGCAGCAACTATAAGAACTAGACCAACAGATGTATTTCTCAAAAACATATTTGGAAGCTTAATCATAAACATGAAAGCCTGAGCGTAGTGTTTAGCTTCATGTGAATCAACTTATGTGCATAGTTTGCTCTCTAAGGAGAGCGAGAATTCAAAATGTGGTTTTATGGGTTCTGGTTAGTTGCAACATTTCATCTCCGTGGAAATAAATAGAAAACTGGGGTCTTAAGATTACTTATTTAGCAATTTTTCCTTATATTGCATGGCTTTGTAATTTATTGTTGCCTATAAAACTGTAAATTAACTGGACTTATTACCGATTTCTCTGATGAGACAGAATATGCTTTCAGTAATAACACAACCTTTTGGTCCTTGGGGAAGGAAACACAAAGAAGGAACAATGAGCTGTGAGTTACAAACAACGTAAGTTTTGTTTTGTTCTGCAAATCGTTTGTGAAGCTGCTACACTGTCTTTGTCGAAAGAGGTCACAGAGCTTTCATTTCATCACTCAGAATGGCCAGGGTACCACTAACTTACAACGTGTACAACGTGTGTTAATACAAAACCCAATAAAGTAAGCCTTTTAAAGAAAAGTGTCTCTTGCCTTGGTCACAGTTTTCTTCGTCACTGCCATCCACACAGTCATGGATCCCATCACAAAGCCATCTGACAGGGATACAGTAGGCCTTATTTTTGCATCGAAACTGATCTTCTTTACATTCTGTTACACAATCCATCTGTGTGAATACAGATATGAACTAAGTATTAATGAATGAGAAAAACAACAACGTACTTAAAGACAAACCTAACAGAATTTACCACCACTGGTTTTTTTGTTGCCCTACATATTTAATACAATTAAGTTGCCCCTGACAGCGGAATGTGCAATTTAAATAGTTACTGAAGTCCAAGTGAAATTGTAACCACACATTATATATGTTCTGATATTACTTCTTTATGTTGCTTAGTATTAGCAATGGAAACAACGGCTACATTCACATTTCTGAAGTCAACTGCCCTAAGAGAACCAACCCTGGACATGAGGCCAGTTAGTGCAAACTGACTCATATCCACATTGATCAGGACTAGAAACCTCTGGAGTGGACTGTCTTCACCTGCACCATGTAGCATTTGGCTCGGGCATCCTTCAGGCTCTAACTGGCACCTTTATGGCTCTGCAAAATAACAACTATTTTTGGTCTTTTTTTCTTGAAGTTGTACCTGAAGGTGGTAATTTTTTAAAAAGATACCAACAGTGCAACATGTAGGAAGAGCATGGCATGAAGACCCACAGAGGCTGCAGTGCCTGGTAGGATTGTATTAGATGAATCTAGAGGACAGAGGGAGCCAAATGTGACACAAACTTGTCCACGCTGCCAGTACAGAGCAGTCCCTGAAGAAAACTCCCCCAGAACCACGCTCAGGTTTTGACTCAGGGGAAACAAATTTGTCTACTCCAAAAGGTGACCACAAGAGCAAACAAACATAATGCAATGTAACTACCAGGGAACCAAAATCATGGGGCTAAGTAATCTGACAGTGTTCAATGGATGCAAAAAAACCCCATTTGACTTTTTAATTATTTTCAGTTCTAAAACTGTTAACAAATTTCATGTCAGATAGTAGGAAAAAAAAAATCATCAGAAATTTGTCAGCTACCTCATCAGATCCATCAGCACAGTCATACTCTCCATTACATTTCAAAGATGCCGAAATGCAGCCTCCACTTGCACACACGTACTCACTTGGAGAGCAGGTTGGAGATGCTGGTTACAAACACATATTTTAGCATTAAGAAAAAGAGAATTAATAAATAAGTTGCTTTACAATTTAATGTTTTCATCTGGTTAACATAGTGAGCAAACATGTTATCTGTAGCTGATCAGAGCTTTTCCAAACTTTCATGAACTACAACGAAATATTTGACAAAACTTAATTGTTGTATCCTAAGTAAAATGGATAATGATAGAGAATGGATATTTGTGTTTTATCATTGAGAAATTTCTTTTTGTGCTCTCCTTGTGCTTGGTAACAATGGACACATACACATATTCATAGAATGAATATATTGAAAAAAATGCATTCCTTAAAATAGGCTTATGGTTTAGCTAAAGTTACGTAAGTGTTTATAATTAAACTTAATTTATAAGACTATGGTTTTAGAAAGTAGACCTTATTACAATTAAAATAAAAACATATTAATCAGTTTTATTTAAAATACAGGTGGAAATTTTTGTGGCATTGTAAATCAGAGGAGTTTCATCATAGGCTTCTACCAACTGCACCTATTTAGACGAAGCTTACAAAAAATTTAGGAAGATTCCTGCAAAAATAAACAACTGCATTTTCCAAGACAGTAATAAGGAAATAATAACAACAAAAATAATAATTTGCTAGAGAAAACCTTTGCATAAGGACTAGTAAAAATTGAATGAACACCACAAAGCAAAAAAATCCTCAGAGACACTTTAGTAACATGCCAAGAATTACTGCTCTTTTCAGAACAGAATTGTATAAGCTGAGTATACATTATAGAATTATATTTCAATATAATTAAATACTATTCCCCCAAAAAAGCTTCTTATCGCATAGCTGTACATAAGTGGGGTTTCCAAAACATGAGTAGAACACAAAGATACACACCCCAAAGATAAAGTATTTCAGATTTCTTTGCACTCCTCCTACCCCTAGTGAACAAGGAATCTTGATTTGTTGATTTATTTTCTCTTTGTTCATTCTGATTTAGTCCTTGCTTCATTTTATTTCTCAGCATTATTTAAAACAATACCTGGTTCACAATTTTTCTCGTCATCCCCAAGTTTGCAGTCTTCATGACCATCACATTTCCATTTCGCTGATATGCATTGACCATTGGAACACTGGAACTGATCTCTTGAACAGCCTGTTTCACAATGCCTCTGGCACAAAAAACCAACATATGTACGAGATCAAGAGTTTAATACAAACATTGGTAAATATACAGCCAATCAGAGAAATTACAGCCTATACTCCTCCACACTATGAAATACAGTAATGCCTTGTGAAATAAAACATGTTTGTAGATAAGACTCATGAAAGGTGGCTTGCACCATCTAAGTAGCTGGGAAGCACCTGAGCTCCAGCACTGCAGGAAAGGAGAAGGGACAAAAAGGAACAGGAAAGAACAGAAAAAGAGCAAAGCAAATATGCAGCGAGCTTCTGCTACACAAGAAACAGTCTACATGGTGTTTTCTCAAAAAAAGCCCTCACAAACCAAACCAAACCAGAGCACACCACAGCACACCACTGCTGTGTGTAGAAAAACTAGTTCCCCAACCAGGACACAAAATACTTCCAGGATGGGAAGAGGTCCAGATCATTGCTGGGACAAAAAGGTGTAGACTATTGTTAACATGACTTGATTTTATTTGCATGTTCTCTTTTTAGGATAACTATTTCAATAGTTTTAGTTTTAATTTAGTAAAGATATTTGCGTATATGGATTCATGTGTAGAATTCCCATTGCTGCTTTTAAAAATATTCATATGTGGGAATCCATTATCCAACAATATAAAACTACTAATTTTTTAAACAAATATTTTTCTTGGAAGAAGCTTACCTCATCTGAGCCGTCTGCACAGTCATAGTCTCCATCACACCAGAATCTTGCTGAAACACAGTCTCCATTTGCACAAAGAAAGTCTTTCAAAGTGCATGTTTGAGGCTCTGAATAAAGAAAAGTAACAACCCTAGGTTTATTAGCATTTCCGTAAAATATTTTATACATAAAACCCTGAATCCATCAATGAATGACTGTAACAAAGTCAAAACCACTAACTTGCAAACTATAAGGATTTTTTTTCTGTTGGATTTTGTTTCATAACATTTTATAACTAAATTTCATTTACATATAGTAAGACAGTAATGAAAATACTTTCGTTTCAGTTCTATCAAATTTCTTTGGAAATTTATGTGATGCTGACTATATAAATATTATTTATTATAATGCACATATGTTATTACAGGTTTTGTGAGAGATGTACCAGCGACTAGAAATTCATTTTGCACCTGTTAATATCCAATGTAATTAGAACTAACCAAATCTTTCACTTCCCATCACACAATAGCATACCATTTATCACATACCTTTTAATATACGTGTGCGTGTCAAGAGTCAGCTTCCCCTGTGCTAAGCATTCAGGGGAACAGTATTGAGATGGTAAATGGAATGCCTAAGAAGTAAGGTTTGGGGTTTCAAGTAAAATCAGTTTTCCAGAAATTAAGTATGGGAGGAAGCATAACAATAATCCACTGACTTAAATAATACTGACAAAATTGTTAGAGAGATTTAACAGACTGAGAATACAGTGAGTTGCAAAAGTTAATGGACAGTATACTTTCATAAAAAAACCACTCCCATTAATTTGTTAGAAAGCACAGAAAAGGAAAAAAAAAAGGTAAGGATAAGGATGGAATTTTCAAGTAATTTGAGGGATACAGAAGGGAGATGTTAGATAAAAAGAATCTAAGGAGCTTACATATGGATAGGAGACATAAAGGTTGGAAGTTAAGTGGGATATTTTGAGATAAATGGGTATGTTGTTCTAATCCCTAGGAAGAAATAAAACACAGGGAGGTCTGAAGTCATTATAAAAGGTGGATGCAATAAAGGGAAAGAGTAGATACAAAATTAATTCAAGATACAGGCAAAGCGAACAGGAGAAGCAGGCTGCAGGGAGTGATGGAGTAACCCTGAGAAGGTGAGACTGGCTGCTTCAGCCTATTTACTTCACTGTCTGCACAGCTCTGCGTTTTCGCTGCTGCTGCCACAAAAACATGGGCAAGGGGACCAGTGTGGAAGATTCCCCCAGCAGAATACTACGTGCTTTCCTCCTGAAAATGAGGACCATTAAAAAAGACATTGGAAAAAATGAAGGTAATGTCTGGACTTTGGACCATTAGATTAAACAAAGGGAGAGAAGTAGTGGGGACTGAGGAGAACTTAAGCAAGTCTCTACATGCAATTTAGACTATGCTAGTCAGAGAGCTTTGGGAAAGCAGGACTGAAAAAGCAAACAAGGATTATTTGTGGGATTATTTCCATCGCAGTAAACGTTGTGTGATGTAAATAATGTAAAATCAAGAATAAGGATTAATTAGTAAGACCTTTTCAACAGAGAGATGGGAAAAGAGTTCAGGCAAATGGTAAACGACAGTGACTAAATCATTGGAGGAAGGGTAAAAAAGAAAGGGGAGAGACTGAGAGCAGGCAGCAGCAATGGACAGTAATGGACTGGGTAATGCTAAAGGGTCCTTTCGCTGGTTATGGAAGGTGGAAGCATGAATGCTTTTGAAAAATGTACCATAGTGATCAAGGACAGCAAACACAAAATTAGAGGCTTCCAGTTCAGAAGAATTTGGTAAATATCAGCATGAGAATATACTAGACATGAGTTGCGCAGACCTAAGGTAAAGTTGAACTTAGGGCTTTTTCTGGATTTATAAAAATCATAAACCGTTTCAAGAAAGGAATAGTTTTAACGGACCTTTCAGCTACTTTTTTTTTCTTCACTTCATAAAAAAATTCAAATGACCACGTTTGAAGGTCTTTAAGAGAAATTTCATTTTTCAGGTAGGCACAACTTTTCATTTTGCAGTTGTAGGAAAATCATAATAAAAGCAGATCTACAGAAATTGCATCAGTTCTCCAGCAATGTTATATTTAAGCAAATCAAAGGTTAGCATTTATATGGATTCTTAGAGTATACACATGCTACTTCGCATTTTTTTCAAAGCAAAAGCTCATTGTATAAACGTTAGCAAATCACTGACATTTGATTCTTTTTGTTGTCAACAGGCCAGGAAGAGGAAGTTCACAATATGATAAATTATTTAAAGGAAATAATTTGTGGAAAAAGTAATCCACATGCAAATAAACATTTGTCATGTTTCTATATTGATTTGCAAAATATAAGCAAATACATTTTCTATACTGCTAATGAATTATTTATAAACAGAGATTTGATTCTGGAAAAATGTACACAACGAGCTAACTTCTCAATTCTCCGTTTGCAAGAAATATCTCTTCTGCTGCTGGAATACTTCTCTGTGATTTACATATGAACACAGAAAAGTACTTTCCCATCAGTGCTCAGACTGTTAGTGAAAGGAATAAGTATTAATAGACTTCTGTATAACCAATGAAGGACAGCATCTTTCAGTTTCTGCTTTATAAAAACATTGAAACTCTTTCCCAAGAAAAGCATTTTTTAATTATTGGAAAGAGTTTTATTTGAAACAGAGCACATAAGATGATCTAGTTCTTTCACATTTTAAATTCTGAAAATAATCTATAGAGCCAACAGACATTTGTCGTCAACTTAAATGGTATCAAGAAAAAGATCTCATGGGAAATATTTAAAATTATTTAATATTAGGGGTTCAATTTTGCATTTGATGGGTATAGATATTGCACTACGTCTTGAATAGAAAGGATTTTTTAGGAGACTGATGTACTGATATACAATTTTGAGGGGAAAAAACCATAACTTTTTTTCTTAAAATTGGATATGAAGTTCAAACTCATAGTGTACTTTTTCCTGTATTTGTGCAAGACAAGTATGTTTGCTCCTTGTGAGAACTCTCTGTCTTGTAGCAGCTGTTACAAAGCAAACTTTTACAGAAACTAATTTGTATAATAGGAAACGTGGAACTTGCACGTAGAAGAAGTAACAGCAATACAAACATGGGATAGGAGCATCCCAACCAAAATGAGTAAGAAGTGTACATTAACCTCTTGATTCACCCTGGCATTTGGCAGTAGATCACAAAGATTTAGAGGAATTAGGGGACATACTTAGGCCACACTTTCTTGTGATGAATGAGTATTGATCAGATCTACTACTAGATGGTTGTGTTGGAGTTGAAACCTTTCAATAAGCCAAGTATCCGGTATGACGCATCCACATAACATCAGTGAAACAGTATCATCATGATGTTGTGAGTTAACCCCAGAGGGTAGCTAGGCCACACACAGCCGCTCAGAGGGGTAACAGTTTGAAAACTTGTGGGTTGAGATAAAGACAGTTTAATAGGTAAAGCAAAAGCTGCATGCACAACCAAAGCAAAATAATAATTCATTCACTACTTCCCATCAGCAGGCTGGTGTTTAGCTGCTTCCAGGAAAGCAGGGCTTCATTACGTGTAACCATCTTGGGAAAACAAATGCCATCACTCCCAACGTCCCCCCTTCCTTCTCCTTCCCCAGCTGTATATGCTGAGCATGACGCCGTATGGTCTGGAATAGCCCTTTGGGCAGTTGGGGTCAGCTGTCCCGGCTGGGTCCCCTCCCAGCTCCTTGTGCCCCCCAGCCCACTCGCTGGTGGGGTGGGGTGAGGAGCAGCAAAGGCCCTGACCGTGTGTCAGCACTGCTCAGCAGGAGCGAAAACATCCCTGGGTTATCAACACTGTTTCCAGCGCAAATCCAAAACAGAGCCCCATACGAGCCGCTATGAAGAAAATTAACTCTGTCCCAGCCAAAAACAGCACACGTGACAAAATGGAAGAGAAGGAAAAAACAAAACCACCCTTCTTTACAATACTGCTACAATACTACAATACTTCTTTTACACCCTCCATTACAATACTGCTAAAAACAATAACATGGACCATCCTGCAGAATGAATACCTGTAAACACAAGGTAATTAAAGTGGTCATAGGTGGGGGTTTTTTTCATAATGTGGCATTAAATGCAGATTTTCTTTACTTATTTATTTTCATTAACTTTACTTAGCACTGTATTTCACCAAAACAAAGACGACACTTGTTCTTTGTTAATCTAAGCATAAGACTGGTAGGTGTATATAAAAGAAGAAGCCTTTGATACACATCATTTTATCATACTAAAATAGCATACTTGCCTTTGGCTAGCATTGACACCTGGCTGCTTTTAGACAACTGACACGAGCCATCATCTGACTTGCATCAAGCCAGTTGAGCCTTAAGCAATGTAAAGAATGTGAATTTACAGCACTATCCACTCAAAATTTACTCAAGATGACACTATCAGACGCTCCAGCTTAGTTTCTTTCAATATGCTGGTTGAAAATGTTTTCACTTAAACATTAAATAATTGCTACTTCTCACTGCATTTGGGATACAAACTTATCCCAGGACAAAATTAACTAATTTCTTTTCTTGACAACTTGTAGGAGCAACAAAACAGCATTGAGAAGATTCTCTAGCAACAGCAATGTTTTTATGCTGATTGAATTCATGCCTTTCTACAGGATTATTACATTTGCTGTGCTTCAATGTTTACAGTGAATCATATTTTCTTTAATTACATTCACTAAAACATTACTGGTGCCTCCTTTTCAGCAGGAATAAGATAGTCATTACTATGGAATTTTCCTTTTTTGAAGTTCCCTGAAAGAGAAAATACTATTTTTGCTCTAATTTGTTTTTAAAAATCCAAATAAACCCTGAAAGCAAAATCCCCCTCCAAAAAATATTAAGTCAGAAGAGTTAAAAATGCATTCTACTTTGCTTAGTGCTAACTCGGTATAGACCTATAACCTTCCTAATAACCCTTACTTATTTGGGAGGGTCCAAATATAGTTAAAGACCAATAGACTGTGAGACAAATACAGTTAAAGAGCAAAGTCATAACGGGCACAACTATTTGCATTATACCGCTAATAATTTTTCACACCTATATGTGATATGTTTTAACATGCATTCTGTTTCACTTCTGGTAACTTTACCAGGATGCTGCGTGTGCATGCAAAGAACCTATTACTAAATACTTGAGCTGAATTCCTATAATTCAATGAGTTCATTCTGCATTCTTCAGAAACAACTCATTTTCTGATAGTTGCCTGACAAGCCCTTTGTATACTCCTGTATGCTATGAACAACTTATCGTAATGTGCAATGTAATATATTTTGTCAAATGCTTTTGAAGTTCTAATTTCATATATATTTGTTTCATTACACTTTAGTCTATAAGTGGCTTGACAGCCTATAAAGAATTTTATATATCTATTACAAACAACTGAACAGTATTATGTATTTTCCCAATGCTTCCAATATTTTGAATTTTACAACTGTGTCAGCCTACTGTATTTAATTTAAACAGCAGAATATGGGATTCAAGAATTAGAAGTGAAGTATGCATTTGACAAGCAAAAGAAAGTTAAAAAAAAAAAAAGCTAACACAAACTACAGTTCACCACTCCGGCCTTTAGTTTGGTGCACTGGCTGTGTCTGCGTACTCTCAACTCACTAATTCCGTCCATTACAATTAACTACAGATTTCTTTATCTGCAAGTATAGAAAACAGCCAAGAACTGAATATATAACTTAATTATTGATGTGAACACAAAGATGGCAAGCTTAATAAATATATATATATGTAAAAAAACCCCAGATAGATGATTGCGCCCTTATTATTTGAACTTTTTTTTTAATCACTTTGTACTATGAGAATCTAAACTTTAAGGAAAAAAAAAATTAATATTGGTTGATAAATAAATCCCACTTCACACGTGGTAAATTTCAAATAAGATCCTTGACACTTATTTTGCAAACAGCAATAAAGTTTTGTGGAAGTTGTTTTTTTTTAAATTTTCAGCTTTCCAAAAGATTATCTAGTCATGTAGATTAACACCACGATAGCAAAACTATGTCTCTCTATTTGATTTTTACATGAGAATAAAAGAACATAAAATAATTTCTTGGTATTTATAATACAAATGAAAATGGAAAAATCCCACTGGCACTAATAATCAATTCCTAAGTAAAATCTCCCACAAAGTTAAGCAAGCTTTTGTGTGCCAACCCCCCCTGGGGTATGACAATAAATAGTTCTGAGTGAATACTGAGCCACATCACATTTTCCCCTTTAGATGAAACACTTGCATATGAGAACTACAGCACTATTGCTTGCAGTAACTCACAACATTTTCAAATGTAGATAATAATGAAAAGGCAGACAAATCCACTTTAACCTTTAAAGCAGAATGAGCTAGTCTTCAGACGTCATGTACCTACGGACACCATGTCTCAAACTGGAGAAAGGGGCAGACAGCATGTACTCAGCATTAGAATGCCTAATTTATTAAGCTTTCTAGGTTATCACCCTGAAGATACTAAATATACATTCATGACATACAATCAGGAATATGCATTCAAGATTACCTACACAACAAGATATTAATTTCTTAGATTTCTAAGTACAAAAGAAAAAAAGAACAGAAATTGTCAACTGAAGAGAAGGACTTCAGAACTGTTTGTGGAATTTCCCTCTTGAAATATTTTATAAAGGCAATGATTATGAGATAAAACCATTAAGAATTTGTCATTTCTTCCTGAGAACCAGATGTAAATTAACTCACTGAAAGTGGTATTACAGAGATTTATTAGCCATTCCGGTTCCTCATAGGCAGGAGAAAAATAGGCTAACTGATATGTTGAATAACAACATCTACTTCTTAATGTGATTAAGTATTATAGAAATGGACTTCTCACGATACAAAACAAGGCAAATCATCTCAGGAATATAATGACAGTGAAGGGCAGGTAGTGTTTGATCAAACTTTATTATTAACAAATGTTTATCACTTTATCACTGAGCAGTTTTTATGATTCTTATCTAGAGATAAGACTCAATAAGATAACTTATTGACAAAGGTAAACTAATTGTAATATTTATTTTGAATTCATCAGATTATTGAGAAGTCATAGGTCAGGCATTTTTGCACAGCTGATACAGAATTACAGCTCTTTATAAGAATGAATAAAATTGAATTTCAGCAAGGGACATTTTCAATTCTGGTCAACTGATTTTCAACAGATCACATGGCATCGTATAAAAACATACACGTGCAGTTTATCAAAATTGAAAAGTTTCGTCTGACATGTTGCTAAACTGACTCCACTCCTTATAACATGTACTTAGGTAAAAGTTACTTACTACAGTTTTCTTCATCCGAATTATCACCACAATCGTTTTGGCTGTCACATCTCCAATGATCTGGAATACAGTTGTTGTTTTTGCACTGGAATTCATGAGGCCCACAAGTTTTTTTATCTGTAATTAAGATGAATATCATTTACGTTATTGCAGACAACGAGTCAAAATGGGAAAGACTGCTACTAAACAGTGACAAGACAATATTGCTAGATACATTTAAGAAGGAGCAACCATAGTACTTAAAAGGTTACTTTCAGAAATAATTTATTTCTCATACCACATTCTTTAAGATTCTATTTATTCATTCATACCAAAAGAGATATGCTCATAAATTTGATTATAAAATTGAAATATGGACTGTATACTGTCATTTAAAGTAAAAAATATGAAATTCAGAAGTGATCACAAATTAGTTTGAAGAGAGGGTATTATTGCACTGAATCTCAAAAACTGCATTGACTTCTCCCTGAATTTATAGGTAAGATTGCTTTACAAAAGATCAGATCACAGTAAACCAAGAGAATATTTATTTGAAAATGTACAAAATATATATTTCTCAAAAGCTATGTTTGCATATAATAATTTAAGACTAATCATACCTGACAGAAAACTGCATTTTGATTTATGTTTTCACCTTCTGATGTCTTGGATTGGAATTCTACTTATACAAAGTAAAACATTATAAAGCATATAATGCTAAACTGAGATTAATTTTCTTCATGCAGTAAATTTTCAATGAGCTTTTGCGGTTACAGAGCAGCATTGTAGGCAAAGCCTCTTGGAGATGCATGAACATTCTGAACTCCTCCAGCAGGAAGGAGCTGCCTCTGTGTTTTACTTATATTTTTTATTTCTTGAGTAATTCTTTCAGGTTCTAAGGACTGAGATGAAATGAAGTAAATTAAAAAGTTATCAGTGACATTTTCTTTGAAAAAAAAAGTTTGCTTTGTAAAAGCCTCAATGACATATTTAAAATTACATGTCACTGTGATGATATTTCAATAGAAATTTTTTAAATTTCCACTAAGCTATTTCATAGCATGTCAGTTCAGACTTCATACTGCTATCACGACAACTTGATGAGTTCTAATAACTGCCAGAATGAAGGAGGAGTGAAACACTTGCTTAAATCAACCTGCTTTCTCTGCCCGTGAAATGGAAAGGACCACAAATTAGAGGTATTAGATTTGATGCTATGGCCCAAACTGCTGCTTTTTGTGCTTTGTTTGAGGTGTGGTTCTGTAACTAGAGTGATAAATCAAAACTACATTTGAATATCAAGAAGGTGGAGGTAAATGGTGATGCAGCTCAGTTGTGTACACTCAAAAATTTGGTAATTACAATACCGCCTTTTGCATTATCCTTATTCTCTGCCAATATCATGACTGTAAGTAGTTTTCTCCCAAAACACTTCCTCCTGCGATGTTTCTCAAGATGACAGTCTATAACATTTCAATCATGACATTTCAAATACTTGTGTTGGCAAGCACTTAAATATTTAACATTACAAAACATAAAAATACCCCCTGCTGAAAATAAGAGACTCTTGTATTTTGCTTCTGTAGCTTTGCAAAAGATCAAGTTTCAAACCAGAAATCCATCCTATATTTATTAAAGTACTTCTAGTAAAGTCTACAATCTTCCATTAACATCTCTGCCCACAAAATGAGTCCTAAAGACTAATGACAGATTGTATTCTATTTATCCTTCCACATTCAATAGGAGTACCAAGATCTAATCAGTAATACAAAAAAGCCAGAGATGACATCCCTTCATTTCAGCTGCCTGCTAGGATGAAGGCAACACGCAATATATCTTTTCTTACTCTTCATAAAGAATTATCCAGTTCTCAAGGATGCTAAATCCATTTTCTAGCATTGCCTCTTTACATTTGTGAAGAAAGGCTGGATTTTTTTTTTTTAATTTATCCGAGTGTAGTCTATCCTTATGATTACCACTTGAATATTAATCTTTCACTTCTTACTCTATTTTTACCAAACACAAAGGAATATTCAATTATTTTTTTTATACAAAATATTCTGCATGTTTGTAAGGCGCTTTCTTCTTCACAAATCTGAAAGCTTTATTCTTCCTTTGGGTTGACTGATCTCTCGTAGCAGCTTACACTTGACAATGTCTTACAAACCAGATTTGCTTGTTGTCTTGTATTTCCTTCTTCATGTTAATGAGAGCCGAGGAAAACACTAGGATACTAGAACTAAGATATAACAAAGAGGAAGATTTGGGAAAGTTGTGGAACAAATATTTGATCTTTGAGAAAGACTGATTTACACAACTCAAAGGAAATAGTGCAAGACCTTATTTTTTTGAATTGTGGAACCCTGAAAAGCACACACGGGCCCACACACATTTTGTCATTGCTGTCTTCAACACTAAATTACTTTCCATTTTTCTTAAAATGAGACCACCTTAAAATGTGAAAGTTCAGATAGGAATGATGCAAAGGCAAAGTAGTAAGTACTCATAACTCAATTCTCAGATTTCTCTCTTCAAATTATTATTAAGAGATTCCTTGATCTACTGTAACAGGCAAAGGATCCTTATCAGAAATTTCTGTGACTGCCTGAGGTAGCTGCTGGTTGGTTGGGGTTCAGCTTTTGTGCTAGGATTTTATTTCAGAAATAATTCTAAATGAGCATGAAGAAAATAGGATGAAGGTTTAAATGGAAAACAAAACAAAGCAACCCCCAAAATATTACATATGCACCCTTAAAAGCATTTTGATTCAAATATCAATCCCTACGAATTAAAACACTATTTTGTCACTAATTGCACTACCTTGCCATTTGGGGATTTTAATTCCGTGTATGTGCATGTTTGTGCATTCGTATGTGTGTGTGTGCGTGCGCCTGAGAGGGATAAAATCCAAAATGAAAAGAAATCCGCTTTTGATCACTAGCTGTTCTAGAGCTTGGCAGGCTGTCACTGATGCTGGATACAGGAAATTATAAGCCTGTTGAAGGAAGTTCAAGTTTATATAATGCATCCTTCAAATGTCTCAAAGAACATATTCTTCATCATCAGAAAAAACCTTACTTTGACTCTTTAGGCTAAAAATAAAATTAATATTAAAAAAGTGAGGAAGCAGAAAGCAGTCATACCAATGTTGACACATTATGCTAGGAAAGACCTGAAATACATATAACCTTTAAAGCAGACTATAATCACTTTCCAAGACACACACAGCTTTCTTCAGATTCTAACTCAAACAGGGCGTTTTTTTAATGTAAAGTATTAAAGTTGTGAGCAAGGATTACCATAATTTAATGGCTTCTTTTAATTGCTTGGACAGAAAGCATGAAATAACTCTCCCTACTGTTCCTTGAAAAACACCATATACTCATTAATAAACATACATTTCCTAATGCTACTTCAATTGTCTGAGTCAGAAAGTAACCACAGAAGACTAAATACATTCAGACTACTTCTGACACATTTACTCAATGTAATATCTCCAATAATGCACAGTAGCAGATGTTGACTAAGCAAAATACATGACTATGCAGCACTTAAGCAAAAAAGAGATTACCTTTTATACAAGTTTTGCATTGTAAATACTTTAGAAATTAACTATAAACGATAACAAGTTAGTATTAGCATCAACATATGCAGATCTTTATTATACTCATCTTGCAGCTTTAGAATTGTATTCTATCAAACTTTGTTCATAAAAATAACCACCTTTAAATTAAAAAAAAACAACACAGAAGACCAAACTGTTAAAACTATTGCTATACTAATATCATTTAAACATATTTCAAATGCTAAAATTATGAAAAACTTTAAAATGTGATTAAACCCACCCTGTTTTTGTCAAGGCTTAGTTGTTCTATCTGTACATAACTGCGTATGGCATAGAGATTGGGAATACGGATAAATTGTTCTGTCTCCTCCAACACAAAAACTTACATGCAGCTAGCAGACTTAAAGTAGAAATGGAGATGGTTTTTCAGGGAGGTAATTAAGCTGTGTAACTCCCTGTTACAGGATGTTGTGAAAACTTCACAAAGGTTAAAAGAGACTGAAATCCATCAAGGATTATTGCATACAGAGATATATTTGACTCACAATATCTCTTATTCTCAAATTGTTAGAGGCTGGAAGAGTAGGGAAGTGATGGTCCCCCTGTACTCGGCACTGGTGAGGCCACACCTCGAATGCTGTGTTCAGTTTTGGGCCCCCCACTACAAGAGAGACATTGAGGGGCTGGAGCGTGTCCAGAGAAGGGCAACGAAGCTGGGGAAGGGTCTGGAGCACAAGGCTGATGGGGAGCGGCTGAGGGAACTGGGGTTGTTTAGCCTGGAGAAAAGGAGGCTGAGGGGAGACCTTATCACTCTCTACAACTACCTGAAAGGAGGGTGTAGAGAGGTGGGGGTCGGTCTCTTCTCCCAGGTAACAAGTGATAGGACAAGAGGAAATGGTCTCAAGTTGTGCCAGGGGAGGTTTAGACTGGATATTAGGAAAAATTTCTTCACTGAAAGGGTTATCAAGCATTGGAAGGGGCTGCCCAGGGAAATGGTTGAGTCGCCATCCCTGGAGGTATTTAAAGGACGTTTGGATGAGGTGCTTAGGGACATGGTGTAGTGGTGGTCTTGGCAGTGTTAGGTTTCTGGTTGGACTCGATGATCTTAAAGGTCTTTTCCAACCTATACGATTCTGTGATTCTGTGAGTATCCCAGGGAAGTTTCATTACAAGCCTGCTTTTCTCGCATATTCTTCCCTAGATACTAGCTTTCAGTCACTGCCAGAGACAGGATAAAAGGCAAGATGAGTCTTAGATATGAACCAGCATAACCAGTTGTATATATTGTTACTGAAAAAAACTATTTAACTTGGGATTGCATGCATTGCACCACTATACTGTTTAATTGTTCAAGTAACTTGGACATCATTCTTTCTGTTGGCTAAAATGATGAATCACAGTGAAGTACCTATTATAAATACAATTTTTCCTGTTCAGCGTTAGTTTTGGGTTTTTTTCCTCTTTGCTTTTAAATTTTGTGTCTTGAGGATATTATTAGATGAATTACTTTAAGACGCTTCGTGCCATATCAGTTGGGCTTGCATGGGTTACTCAAAATATGAATCCAGAGTTCGGAAGCTTGGAATGCTGTCTGAATTGGAAAGAAATGGGATGTTGGAGATCAAGGTGATCGGGGACAGTGCAGGAGAAAGCACCTGTGAAGTGGATCAGAAGGTGAGCAATGCAGGGGTAGTTCTATAATAGCCCAGAAGAGGATACGAAGAGTCTGTATGGCAAAGGTTCATCTCCTTTGCATTCACTGTTTCTTCAAGCCAAACGATTTCTTGGACTGTAACTTCTCTCCAGTTGATATGATTAATTAGTTTCCCCTTCTTGACAATTCAAATGATGGTTTTAGATTTTCAGTGTTGAGGAGTTCAATTTCCTAGGCATATTTACCAGCTCAAGCATTTTCATATATGTGCTTGTGTCAATTGCTTGAAAGATATCCATGGAAATTTGGCTGTCTCTCGGTGCTTTGTTCTTGATTACAACCTGCAATTTTGTTACTCTGTTGTCCCAGAGGTAGCATAAACTTGTCCAGACTCATGTGTTTCATCAAACCATTTACTGATGTGTGGATGAATAATGGTGAGAGCTTTGAATGTTCTATACAACTATTTTTGTCGTTCTCTTCCATCTCTGAACATTTTTCCATCTTTTCCTTTACAGACCTATCTTCAAATTTCCACAAGTTTTTCTGCACTCGGTGAGTGTGTGTCTTGCATTGACATCCACATTCACTGATTTTCCAACAATACTGATCCACTTATTCTGACTCTGATTGCCTGTAATCCATTTCCCAAGTGGAATATTTGTATTTATTATCTTCTTTCATGTACAACAAAAGAGCCGACTCAGTACTTTCCAACAATGCAAGCAATGACTGAGAACAGCTACTACTACTACTACTACACAGTGTGATCTGCTTTTTTCCAAGTGATAGAATAGCATACTAAGTGTATACAATAAAATATCACATACAGGCCAATGTGAAAACTGCTTAGAATTTCAACTTTCTATGAGTATTGTCTTAATAAAATAATTTTAACTGTTTCTGCAGAAATATAATCAATTTATCTGTTCTGTCAATGAGAAACATGCTAAAAACTGTAGAGTTATATTTGTGATCCAACGATGAATCTTCAGAAAAGCAATGAAAGAAATTCTTGGATTCAAAGCTAGTACTTACGTTCTAAAAAATCTGTTTCAGTGGGGCAGAGCACTGTGGTTCTGGATGTTGTGTAAAATCTGACAGAAATTAGGGCTTGGTTTGGTAATGGTGTGATTCTATCTTTGATAGTCTCTGTAGAGGATCTGCCTCCTCAAACTATCAAATTTAAGTACAGAAGTCTCATAAGTATCAGGGGCTCTTGGAGAAGTCCTACGGGGATGCAAAGTTTGTGGAGTGCTGTGTTAGGGCACATCACTCCCTGGAGCTCACCGAGAGAAGCAAAAGTTGGTCGTGTCAAGTTGGAATCTGCTCTGGACCCTTCTGCACAGCCAGTCTTAATTAACATGATTTGCAAATTATTACATTTTTCACTATTTATGAACTTCAGCAGCAACAAAGTATGCAGAATAAATTGAGAGAAACTGGATAATACTGTGAGAAAAAACAAGAATGTCACTATATTCCAAATAAGATACTCATTTACAGCTCCTGCCAATAAAATAGTAGTATAATATGAAGTTTAGAGACTACTCATATAAAGATTACCATTCAACAAGAACTGTATGAGCCAGATACAGCGATCATATCAGATAGGTATTATCATGCATTGAAAGAGGACGTATTGAGTGGGATGATTATTTCCTTGTGCTACTTTTTTCAAAAATGTCAAGCTACAGTAATATATTCAAAACCACTCGCATACTCACCACAGTTAGCTTCATCTGATCCATCAGCACAATCTGGGTCTTCATCACATACCCAGAGTTTAGAAATGCAGTGCTTTGTTGTTTTACATTGGAAATGGTCTGGAGAACAACTGTTTTCAGCTTTAAATAAAAGGATTCCAAATTAAAACTAGGAATTTCTGCTAACATTCAAAATATTTATTTTAAAGAAAAAATATTAAGGATTCAAAATTCAGAAATTGGTTATCTCTAGCATAACTAACGTCTGTAAGAAAACAGCATTCAAGTTTATGTCGTTTATAATTTTGTCTTGTTTTTATATACTATTTTGTATATAACAGTAAGGTCAAATGAATCTAATAAATGAAGTGGCTATTGTGATATTCTTTTAACAACAAATAGACTTAACCCTGGTACAATCAAACCATTTAGTAAAAAGCAGTCAGATTTATTTTTTTTCTAACTTCCTAAAACATCAGTTATCAATTCTGAAAGTCATTTGGAAGGACTAAGGCCTCTCTCACTGATTTGATCAAAAAGGTAATCAAAATCATGTACAATTTTGGTGAAATGCTGTGCTCTCTGTTAAAAGAGGCCACGGGTAAACGGCGAGAAAGTTTGACAATTATTTTGCTTTATCAGTCTAGCAGAACAATTTTTTGAATGAATCCTACAGCAAGATAAAGATGCAAAGATGCAGCTAACCTTCATCTTATTCTTTCAGGATGCTTAAAGTTAAAGCTTAACTGCACTAACTTCAGAACAGCTACTCGACAGCAAAGAGCCGCCTCAGTGTGCTCACACGATTCTAGACCGACTCTCTCATAAGCATATATGCCAGATCTTACTGTTTCTTAAACTCTTATAACTGAGAGTATAGATGCAAGATGAATAAAGGACATATATCTGGACTGGACTGTGAGCAAGCTACTTGTGATCAGATGCATAAGGATTTCTTTAGAGATAAGCATATGTACGAGACCCTCCAAATTGTTCTAAACTGAACTGAACGCAGGTGGAAAACAGTATGATCTATTCTCTGGTAATGTTTTCCCACATAAATGTTTGTCCCACTTTTATCTAGGGAAGTCCATAAGGTTTTTAACAAACTTTCCTATCCCTGTTGAAAAGTAAGTTGCTCCTTGATACCATCATTCTTGTTTCTCGGGTTTGGCAAGATGAAAAATTTTGGGTTTGTTAAAAGTTGGCGCATTATTTCTTTCAGTGTCACGTTTCCATATGTAAATTTACAGTGCTGGAATTAAAAAGCATTTAGAATTGGCTAGGCTGCTAACTATACTTGTAAAAAATACTACTGATTCTCAGCTAGGACACCTCATCAGGGGATTTCAAAGTGCTTTACAAAGAAATCCCGCACAATTACCTCCATTTTACATATGGAAAGCCTTAAGTATGAAATGTGACTTTTTCAAGGTCACTTGATACATAAAACAAAACAGTGGTAGAGCTGAAAACAAGGTCTATACCTTATGAATCCTAGTCCACTGAAATTAGAATTAAATAGATAATCTCATCTGTTATCTGTCTTGTGACAGGAGCCCAAGTCAATATGAACTTTGTGGTAGACCTACTTAAAACCTCCCTTTTTCATAATTTCCCCAAAGGCAACTGAAGAGTTTTCAGAAGCCACAAGCGAGGTTTTATTAAAATATAAACTAGCACACTTAACTTTCTTAAGAGAGAAGCTAATGAAGTCTAGGTAAGACAGAACAGAAGCAAAAAAAAGTATATAATTAACCTCCCCCACTCCCCACTGTGTCTTTGCAGGTGGGTTGATGGCTGAGTTTCAGACCACTCAAAAGCTTGCTTTATGACATAGCAGACTGTCCTATCCCCACTAATCCCTAGGCAGTTTTCGACTCCATCACCGCTGATCCTGACCCTATCCCTCCCACAGTCCCTGAGCACTGCTGTGCTGCAGACTCCGCTGCTCTGATTTAATTTCTGTCAGCTACACCTCAAGGTTTTGGGAACCTTCCATATACCATGTGCAGCTCCTTATAACGAAAAAAGCAATCTCCCCTACCTTCCACAGGAGTTTACCTGACCCCACTTAATCAGTTTTTAAAGAAATGTAACATGCAAACCAACATATAATACTGTTTGTCAGAGGCTACAGCTCTGCTGAGCTGTTTGGAAGACGGCCATGAAACATGACCATCAACAAAGCCTTTGTATCCTTAGCAACCCTTCCCTTGGAGAAGGCCATGTTCTTTGCAGAAATGCAGCATATGCAAACCTTGAGAAAGCTAATTCAGAAAACAGGAATAAGCACCTTAGATCAGCAGTAGATCTGAATAATGAATTGAGTGAAGGACAGAGACGTATTTGAAGAGAGCACCATCATTTTAATTACAAAATGATCAAAGACACAAGCTATTCAATACCTTTCCGTTCTAAATCTGAAAATATTTTCCCTACTTATATCTAAGAAATATGGAGTGAAAATGAATTTATGAAAAGTAAGATGTATTAAAAGCTGAGTAAATGGAAATCAAGTTACATAGGCAAATTAATGAAGAAGTCACCAGAGGAAAGGGAATAGAAAAGGTAGAAAACGTCATCAAAGAAAAAGGATGTAGAAGGAGCTATGGATCTACATCTTTTCCAATAAAAGACTCAGAAAAATATCTTTTTGCATTGAAATGCATTGCTGCAAGGCATGGCAGATGAAAGCCTCAAGAAGATGAGTCATTTGTGAGGTAGTTAAGAGCAAAATGGATGTTTCAGCTTAAGTCAGAAACCCAATTAAATGCTTGAAATTAATTGTTTACACACCCCTCTTCTTTGCAATGACTTTAAAAAACGAAGTTAATAAATGGCATTTTAGTTTGTTCTCTTGTATATGAAGCATTGTACATCAATCAACCCCATGAATTAACTGTTTTGCATGTTCCTCAAATTATTTTACATAGAAGACATTTACAGTATTTTACGTATTTTATTTCAGTTCCTTATTTAAAACCAGCTACAGTTGTCACAGCAAAATTCTCTAAACATAACTTACGACAGTCTCTTTCATCTTCTTCATCACCACAGTCATCCTGTCCATTGCATCTCAGATTTATTGGAATACACTTCTGATTCTTTGTGCACTTGAACTGACCTGACAGGCACACATGTGTGTCTGTAAGATAAAAGAATAAAAATACCAAGTTAAAAAGATTAAAAGTTAAAGAGTAAAAGATTTAAAAATTAAAAGGTAAAAGAATAAAAATGTAGTTTCTTGACAGAATTTAAAGCATGGCATTAAAATCGGTTTAGCAGGTTTCTGAAGTCTACAACGTATATAATCACCTACCACAGTTCAGTTCATCAGAATTGTCCCCACAGTCGTTCTCTCCGTCACAGATAAAGGCTGGAAGAGCACAAAGTCCAGTTCCACACTGAAAACGTCCTGGCTGACATCTGAATTCAGCTGAGAAAAAAGAAAACTGCTTATGAATACTACCAGAGGAACGTTAAAATATCAATAGTGTTGTTCTTCCTCTATGGACTAACCAAAAGAATGTATAAACCTTTGTATTTGCCTATGTAATCTCAATCTGAGTAGATATTAGTAACTACAATGTAAACGTACTATTGCAAAATTAATTTCAAATCTGAGATTTTAAATTTGCATAACTATAGTTATACCTTACTAATGATACAGAGTGCAACCCTCTACAGGTTGATGCTTACTATTAGCTCAACAGAGACTTGCAATTTAGGATCTAAACACTTGAGTTCAAGTCTGCATTTAAGAAACTCACTATCCCACTCTATTTCCCATGAAAGGTCTAATATTGTTCCTTCTCACAGCCACTGTCATTTGAGTGAATGAGCAATTATCCACCTCTTTAGTAATATTTTATATAAACATAGTGTAGCTTAAAATGTCATCTTATGTAGAATGATTACATGTGTTAAAGCTTGCTTCAAAGGCCTCTGCAGCAGAAAAAGGGAACTAATTATAAAATTGTAAAAACATGGGTGAGAGTTTTCAATACAAAAAATCAAATTAACTGTTACTTAACTGGAAGATTGTAGAACACATAGTAGAGGATTTTGTGTACATAAGCTTAAGGGAAGAAGGTAAGAATCTTTTGATTTATGTAGATTAATGTAATAGTATTAAAGTAGTCAGAAAAATAGCATCATCAACAGCTATGACTGTTTATGAATCCAGTATACTAGAAAGGTACTTTTCTAACAAGTAAACTTGCAGTCAGCTACCATCACAGCAACCATCCTTTGGGATGCTGAAAACGTCACCATAGTTGACTTCCAGTTGTCTCCAGTTCAATGGGTGAGTACCTACAGTAACCTACGATTTGCACTATGGGAGGCTATGGAGAAATATGCTGTATCTGCACCACCTTCAGGACAGTGTGTCAAAGTTACGCAGGATGCATGAAGAATGTTCATTGCATAAAATTGTTCATTCTGGAGGGGTGAGATTTAGGTCTCCAAACTTTCCTTTGACAATATTTATAAAACCAGAAAATGAGAATATTTATATAAAACATATAGTGAAAAATACACAGAATCTTAGCAGGAATCACATGGAGAACATTGTGGTTGTTCAGAAAATTGCACTAAATAATAATGTGTAACTAAACTTGTACAACTGCAAGGGAACATAAGCAAATGAGATTAGAATTCCACATTTATATTATATACAAAAATAAACCTGGTAGATTTTTGTATTTCTATATATAAAAATCAGCAATCTCAGAACGTAGCTTTAAAATAAAAATCTTTAGCAAAAACGTAACTGGGATCAAGTAAAGGTTTAAAACATGAAAAACACATTCTTATGATTTTCCAAAGGCCTTAAAAGACCCGTAGTAGACATGAGTTAATGACAATCTTTTACAGGCTGACAGACAAGAGCCTGCATCCTTTGTAAATTTGACCGAGACCAAGGAAAAGAAAACAGTGCTGCAAACAAAGTGTTCAAAAAAATCCTCTTCCTAACAGCTATAAAGCACTATATTTGATTTGGACCCTACTGACAAAACTGGGTTCCAAATTCAGAATGCACTTACGGCATTCCTCAGGCTCGTCAGAGCCATCTCCACAGTCATCGACGGTGTCACATTTCCACCAAAACGGAATACATTTGTCGGTTTTGCAACGGAACTGTAAAAGAAAGGAAAGAAGGAAGAAAAGCTTTCATACGAATATTTATTTATTTAAACAGAAATAGTACAGTTTATAAAAAATTAGATTAACTGCTTAAGTCATTGTTCCATTGATCAACTCCGGTTGTTAATTTTATAAAACTTATTTTTTAAATATTCTTTTTTGGAGATGTTTTGCACTGAGACTTCCACTGACACAAATCATTGTCGTTTCAATGACATTGCTACACTGACTTATAGTGCCCCTGATATAAACCACCCATTGCATTTTGCTGCATTCTATGATTTGATTCTTTAAGGTCTTACTCAGGACAACCACTTCAATTCTTAAACAGTCTTTGTAGGCTGTTGAAGCAGACTTAATATCATTTTTCCAGACAAACCAAAACACCCACAGTTACAGAAAAGGGCCTTAACGTGCAGTGTTGTACTTGTATACAGTATTGCTTATATTGTCTGAATTAAATGAGAAAACCAGAAGCTAGGCCTTCCAACCTTTCAAAAGGATAAAGTATTTGTACAAAAAAGAAAAATCTTTTGTAAGACCTTGGCAGTGCCTTTACTCTGAGCTCAGGCAACACTGTACCTTTGTTCTAACTGAACAAGGAATGCAAACAAAACAAAGAGTAGAAATTACTTGATGCAATCTTCTAGGGCTAAACATAAAATCAGAGTTCATTATGTGACTAATGCTAGGGAGAAAAATCTGGATAGATTATCAGCAACTTTTAAGAAATGTTGTGTTTCCTACCTGGTGTCTGTGTGAGCACAGAAAGGAAGGAAACCGACAAGTTTAGAAGTGCAAGACATTTTATCTTCTGTGCCTAGGCATAATTTTTTCATTTCTTCACATTTTAAAAATCATTGATTATTCAATAAAGCTGTATTCAAAAGGTATATTAAATTTGGTGCATTAGCTCAGTTTTATCTTTTCTGCCAAGAAAATTTAGGTTTCATGACCATTTATGTAGTAGGACCTATAGCTGGAGCTGCATCATTCTTGTACCACGTTGAGGGACATGCTGTATAACAGGCTGGGTTTGAAAGGCAGCTGTTCTAAACTCTTAAACTGTTCCACAAAGGTAAGCATCTCAGAGTAGCTCAGCAGAAGGCCTCCAAACATAAGAGAGAAACAGAAACTCAGACAACTCTCATTTTCAGTACTTTCTACTTGCTAGCGTAGCCTTCCTGCTGCTTGATTGTTTTAAGGTGCCAGCCTCGCTCGGCTCACCACGAGGGACTTCAGGCTGTTAAAATGACACTAGGAATTTAATTCCAGGAAGTGGGCACTAACTCTTAGATGCTATTATGTTCTGCATGAAAACGCTTGCATTCGCTTCTAAAGTGGGGAGCCAGACATTTTGCAGAATCAGGGGTCAGAGTCATATGGGCGTGTCTGCAATGGCCTGAGTTTTGGTGTTTTGTACTAAACAATTTCTCACGTCAGATTAGCCATCAAAAGCCATCAAAAGACACCCAAGACATAAAAGTCTGTGGGTGTGTAAGACCAGCGTATCAGCCATCCAGCTCCTTTTCATCAGAAAGAGCTAACAGCGGGTGTGTTGTCAAGAGCGATTACATCATAGGACCAGCTATGATTTTACAGCATCATCTGAAAATCTTAAGTAGCAAAGTATATTTTTTGCCAGTGATCTCTGCATCGGATGCCATTGGATTGACAAATTATCAAACAGTAAACAGATTTCAAAATTGGAAGAAAATGACTAATACCCAATGTCACCTTGTAACTGTCTGTCTGAAGCAGCTTCTTCTACTTAACCCTGCTCTCCCTCCTATGGAATCCCACAAGTGATAAAATATTGCTCCTGGAGCATCCAAGATGTGATGCTGTCCTTCAATTCGGACTACCAATGAATTGTTTAGAAAGGAACAGAGCCATTCAATCAACTGTTAGCACATAAACTCACTGTGGAATAAGCTTCCAGTGCCATTTAAAGAAAATTTTAAAAAAGAAAAAAGAAAAATCGTGCTGGTTTTTTAACCAAACAAATTTGAGAAGCTAGATATGGGGTGAAAATAGGTAAGAAATTCCTCATTTTACAAGTGTTCTACACCTTCTTTTTGTTCATCACTTAATGGGAAGTAACAAGCAGACAATCTAAACAGAAAAGATATGATGAACATAATAAAATCACACCAAACACTACCTTAAGGGAACAGACGAAGACAGTGGGAAGGTTTCTTAAATAACAGTATTACTTGAATGAAACTGTACATCATTTATTAAGATGACCAGTTTCCTAAAAATTAAGAGTAAAACCCTTTCCCTAATGAGTACAGACAAAATGCATCATGATGTAGAACGTTTTAAGAGGTCATTAGCATACATATAATAAAAGTGGACTACTAGAAAAGCTGGACTACTAGAAAGATTTTTAAAGGCCATACGTACTATTACAATCAACCAATTAATTGTCTGGGTAGAACAGTCCAAAGACTTTGATAAAAGTGGTTCTCTTATAAGAAATCAGTATGTTCTACTTAATCTACCTTGTATTTTAAGCAAAAAATCACCAAATATTTATTTCAAGTACTAGGGAATCCACCTCCCATAAAGAATTCAATGTTTTAATTGATGCAATTAATTGCATATTCTACCATTTCCATTTCAGCTACTGGATTGTTTTTAATGTAAGCCTATCGTTTACCTATCTAGCTAACTGGACTGAGCTTGTTTTCTTGTATTAATGTAAAGTTCGTTCATGCAAGAATACTCCCAAATCATTGTTATATACACTTTGTATCATTGTTAGATACACTTTGTATCATTGTTAGATACACCTTGTATTTTTATGTTTCATATTTTATACAAATGTTTTTTCAAAGCAATTTTTATGGGTTAGTAGCTGTATTTGTTCTAGTGACTGGCAGAAACATCCACATTTGAAAGGAAACAAGTCCTGCATTCTCTGGAAAAAAGGCATTTGCAAGTCTATTTTCAGCTAATAGCCTTGAAGATGAAATGCTTTAAAAGCACCCATGAGTTACCTAGTCTTCAGCTCCTTTGACTGATGCTTCCGCATTTCATGGCCACCAGCTTTTATTATTTAAAAGCAGGTAGAAACATGGTAAAATGTAATCCCCGCTCCCCCTTCCCCCATCCGTATGCGCTTACCTGACTGGCAGTGCAGTTCGATAAGCATGTCTTGTTATCCGCAGCAAGGTAAAAGTTAGTGGGACAGGCACAAGTATACATCTTGTCAGGGGCCAGAAGGCATAAATGACTGCAACCACCATTGTTTAGTGTACACAGATGTTTAGACACTGTGGGCAGAACAGGAAAAGAATATCAGAGCCTATTATTTCAGTATACTTCAGGGTATCTGCTTTATAGAGGAAGAAAAATGTATTACACATACTATTTTTACAACGGATTGTCTCAAATCAAAAACCCATAAGAGGCAGCCTTTTCCTTTTGCCTTTAAGCTATTCGCTGTTGTATGCAAAAATTATTACTATGGATGTAGAAATAGGGTTTTTTTTTTTATAACGAGACAAAAAAATTAGCTTATCTATGTCAAGTGCCAAATTGCATTCAGTTACAATTCAAATACAGGGACATCAGGAGATCAGACACAACTAACGCCTACGTTCTCTGACATTCCCTCAGTCCAACAAGTTTCTAAAGAACAGTATTCTTCTGTATTATTAACACTCTCTTACTTTGCAAATAATAAGGTTAAATATTTTCATAACACACTGTTCCCATCTTGATAACAGGTAACTTGGACTGTAATGCAATTTAACAGTTCTGTACTTCCAGTCAGTATCTGGGTTAATTTTTAAGCACCCAAATTGGTATCTAGCCACGGAACAAGATATATCACATTTATTTCATACCAGATATACTTACAACATTAATCACAGATTTATTTTTAAAAATGCTCATTTGAAAACTTCCACAATTTGAAACAAAACAGAAATAAAAATAGATCACTGCAGATAAACGAGCTTCCGTTAACTCAGTAACGGGCTACTACGTGAAATACATCAATGTGCTGTACGGAAAGCATAGACAGAATAATTACCATCAGGTTGCCTATAAGAATGATACACCTGGATGTCTGTTATGGTATGCCATGAGTTAATCAGTGACAGTCTGTCTGATCCAGAGGTTTTGTGGGCACGGCTGAGTGATTTGGTTTTCCCGTCTGTCCAGTAGATGTAGTCTTCAAACAATGTTAGCGCAATCACCCCTGGAATATCTTGATTAGGGACTGTAAGAAGAGATGCTAAGATTAATGTTCCCTCTTGGAAGACTGCCAGTTAAAATATTCCATACTGCATGGGTTGACAGATATAACTGCTATATAATGTCTTGAGAGTAATTGTCATGACAATATGTCAAGCCTAGAGGGTTCTTTATTACCAGTTACGCTAAGATGGATGGGGTGCAAGCTCTGCTTGCTTAGAGTTAGTTGGCCCAATCAGTGTTAAGGAAATGAAAGAATTTCAGTTAACAAAAATCACCTCCAGATTCTAAACCAATGACATGTTAAGCTTTAAAGTAGTATGTAACATAAATAGAACTTAACCTACTCTTTACTGAAGGCCAATATTCATTTGCTGGCTTAGGGGAATAAAAGTTATTAGAAAACATCCCAAACATAAGGTATACGTCTTCAGATGCAGTGTATTTAACACCCTTTAAGACAATTAATAGTATTTTATTTCAGCAAAATATACTGACAAGAGAGATGGGAAAAAAAAATGTTTTGCCTTAAAATACACATAGCAGCAAGAGGATTTATTGCTTAGTCCTAGCATAACCAACCATACAAGTTAAAAAAATAAAGTGATGATAATACCCCATTGTTACAATGTCACAAAATTATGAGCCAACATAATTTTAAAAAGGATGGAAGGACAAAAGGGATGGAAGGACGAAAGGGAGAAAAAGCTTTGGAGCGTTCTTTATCCTACTGTATACACTTTAATCTTGAACTATTTGTTCTTGGTAAACATAAACTGAACTCCACTTTGTTTTCTTTTAACGTATATAGCTGTAATCATAAATGACACAGGAGAATATCTGACCACTGTGAGAATATCTGACCAGAATATCTGGTCAATGTGTAAATTATAATCTTTTGTCACTGAATCACTTTAATTACTGATTAACTACTGAAAAGGCAGAGCAGAGCAGCAGAGTCTGCCATTTTTAACCAGCATATCCTTAACACCTTTACCTTGTTTTCTTAGATGAAAATAGCTTCATCTTTTTACCTGGAATGTGCTTAAATAGAGTTGGCAAATCTCAAATTCTAGTTGGAACATTTCACTGACAACTGATGCCTGATACTGAGTATATGGAATGACAACTTAGCAAATTCAATTTCGTATACAATAGCCTTGCCGACAGTGAACTCCAGTGTAGGGTATGTTGCCTTCTGGTCAAGGAAACCTTGCTTCTCAGACCTGAAATTATTTTCCCTTCTTGTATGTTTCCATATACCATAGCCATCATACTGAAATACCAGTATGATATTCTTTTAAAGAGCTTCATAACATTTCTAAGAAATTAGTCAAAGTGCAAAGAAATCTTAATTTTGGCAGTTATTACACAGGCCACATTGGCATGGTTCCTTACATAGTAGAGTACCCCCAAGAAAAGCTCTTAATTTCCCGTATTTGTAGAATCAGATTGTGAAAAGGGGGTCTACAAACCAGAAGTGAATCACTCCCCATGGCAATTGTTGCTATCTTGTTCCTTTGAGCAAGGAAGAGAAGAATTCTTGAAGTACCATTACTTTTAGTTTTGCCGCCAAAGTAACAAATCAAGTACAACAAAACAAGAATACAGAAACTATAAGTACAGGTGTTTCTGTTATATTATTTTTTTTTCCTCTTTCCTCTTTTTCCTTACTTTCTCACCACTGAATTTATCAGAATAAATTGCAAGAAAACCCTCCTAGATTCGGGAAAACACCCAAAGGCTAGAGCAGGGTTTGTCCACTGGAAGACCTTTGTGTATTATCACCTAGTTAGAGAAACTACTTGCATGTTAATTTTATCCCTACTCTGCTCTGGAGTGAACTAAATAATTCCCTTGGTGGGGAAAATAAGCTGTAGACTAGACAATAGTACCCAGCTTCACCCTAGGTGTAGTATGGAGTGTGGGGGGATCTCTAGTACTGCAAAGAGTGAAACGAACCCTGCACCTAGTCACAACTGAGCCTAAGCAGTCAAATCCCAGACATTACCTTCTTTTTTAATGTTCTTTTGCTTAACATGGGTGATTTTCCTTGAACCTTCTTGAGAGATTCCTTAGGCTCTGCGTACATCTTCAATAATGATGAATTCAACTTAATACTGTTCCAGAAAAGGCATGTATCTCTAATTTTAATTTTAAAAAGTGAATGATCTTTAAGATGCTTTAGCATAATTACTAATTGGGAATACTAATTATCATATCATATGCTTACTACCAGATTACTGCAATTAATTAAGGAAGCATAGAATTTACACATTCATGTCATTCGGAAAAAGGAAATTATCATTCTGAATTATTTCAGAATTATTAGTTCATGAAAATCTGTGTACATGCATGCTCTGTAAAAGAAACACCTTTTGGTTTGAATCACTGTCCAATATTTCAGCAGATCCCAGAAAAACTGGACTCTCTCAGACTTTCTCTGTTGCCACGCTCCCCAGTTAGTTACGTCACTGAATTTAAGTCATTCAGTTGCTTTATTGTGCTATTATATTTACCATGGGATTTTGCGTACATCTGGGCACAATCCATTGTGCTATCTTTATATACAGAGACTTAGGTATATTAAACTCAGCACTTTTTATTTTAGGTAGATTATAAACATTTGCTATTGAAAGTTTTCTTGTAACTTCTAAGTCATATGATTGTGCCACAGTACAAAAAGTAAAAGACAAGCTGGGATTTTAGGTACATCTGCAAAACTGCAGAAAATTCCCCACTGATCTTAAAGGGCAGTTTCTAATGAGAAATACAAACCAGGCTGACAGAAGAAACAGGAAGGAACAGCACAGAGTTTCACTCAGTGAAACCCTGAAGCTATCCATAAAGCTATTTATTTTATTTTTACTTGAGTTCTGGAAAAATATCTGTTCATATAAATTATGATCCTTGCTGCTACTTTTGACATCAAATTAAAGATGTCAAAGATACCACTCCAGACTTTCTAAATAAAATAAATGTGCTTTTTTCTTTCTCTGTTTTCTCTTATTCTGATCACGGTTAAGATTAAAATCAGAATAAATGGGCACATAAAAGCCTTAATGCACATGAAGAGGACTTACATAGGAAAAATATTTTGATTTGGTTGTTTTTATTATTCCCCACCAATGAAAACTATGTCTAGCAGTCATCCTCTTTTTGGCCATCCAGGAATTACAAGGAAACACCATACCCTGAGTACAGATGTATGAGTAAATGCTTACTTTTGTTTCTATGTGTATTTGGGGGTTGCCATACAATTTATCCCAGCTTCAAAGGGTTATGCATACATCAGAATCTAGATGAAACTTTATATTCATTAACTAAAAAAGATTCAAGAGAGTAACATGTACTGTCTGGATTCTCTCATCACACCTTCTTAATAGGGAAGCTAAGCTTAATGTGTGGTGTAAAATGTTAAATACTACAGTTAGAGAGCTGCATTTCAGAAAATGGCTGATGACTCAAGTACATTTTTCTTTGATTTTTTTTTTTTAAGTCAGTTCTGTAAGCACCAGGTTTAGAAGCTTAGATATTCCAATTATCTTAAAAACAAAACCACAATATACAACACAATGTAACAAATATTATATTCTCTTTTTTATGTTCTTGAAAAGAACAGAGTATATACTCTGAAAATGACAGAGTATATCTATTTCTAAAAATTGGATTTTGCATTATTGCCACATATTGGTCAAAAGTTGAAAATGTCAGTGATTTAATACTCACAGATTAGGGTTGTGGTTTGTCCTGCCACTATTTCTGACCTCTCGATAAAGAGAGCAGTTTATTCTCCAGAATGACCTTTGAGTAACTTTATAATTTTAATGGGCTTCTGTGTTACAGTCAACTTATCATTAAGCAATGTTCAACACAAACTTGATCAAAATTTTCTTTCAGAAGCTTCCATCATTTATGGCTGTAAAAGCTACAGGTATTCTGTTTTGACTATGAAACTTAGCGAAAGTTATTAAAAAAAAAAAATCAATCAAGGAAGCAATGAACGGACTGTGTTAAATAAAATAGTACAAATAAACGTAAATAAAATTATATGTAAAGTAAAGCACACAGAAAATAAGTATAGTATCAATGGATGCAAGTATTTCTTAGAAAAATTCTTCTAAGCTGACCACAAAACTAATGTATTTTCTTCCAGTTGGTACATCTGTAAGACTGAGGGAAGTTTCTGAAAACAGGCATTCAATGGCAGCTAATTCTGATTTACTTTACTGTTTGAGGAATAGTTCTGTCATAGCTGAATATTATTTTTCTTCAACTTTTAGTATACTATAAACAATGGAACATCAGAACTGTTGACAGGTAATAGGTTATAAAATCTACAGCTCACATCAACTGTGAATGACCCCCCAAAACGAACACAAAACTGTGGGGGCATTTTTACAACTTATTTTATCATGGAACAGGAAAATACTCTCTCATGCTCTTTATTCTTTGCCTTTGAGGACATCAGTGTTTCAAGCTTTCCAGAATATCAGGTGGTGACAACTACTGATTTATCATAAATGTATGTATAGTAGAAGAAACACCCATTTTCTTTCTTCAGCCTTCCCTTTAACTTCAAGAGAACCTTAGCTGCATTACTGATGTGCCTCTTCATGAATGACATACATTAGTTGCAATACTAATTGTTAACCTCACAGCATACATTATGGTGTGAATCACAGTTTTAAACAGGAAAGCAAGACTAATTGCTCTCCTTTCTTTGGCAAGCACTGTGCAAATGGACTACTCTCTGCAAATGCAAAGTAAAGCCAGGTTAGTCATAACTGATAAGTACCTCTGCTTCCCCTGCATCACCTATTTGAAAACATTTAATCAAGTGTCTATGTGACGACCCATTAGTAAGAAAGTTCAGCACAAAAATTATGTTATACCAACGTATGGGTGAGATCTCGAACAGCAAATTCATGGAGCATTTAAATAGTAATATATTTTAACGCAGAGCCGTGAGAATTGCACTCACTTAGTATTAATTACTTTCCAGAATTACCTATGTATTCAATAGTTTTTTTTTTTTCTTTTAAGGTTTCCCATAACAATGTCACCCTATGGCCTCTATGAAAGCTCCCAAAATTGGGTTAAAGTAAGCTGAAGCCTGATTTGTATCTCAAAACACTCAGCAAAAATAGCTAATAAAACACCCCACCTGCAGACCAATAATCCATACAGCTCTAGCAGTCTGTATTTTACTAGACCAGTACTTACTACACATGCTTTTTCCCCCTCATTGTTAGAGCAGCAAATCCTTAAATAATCCATTGTAACCCATCCTTATTACTTTTATCTCAGATGAAGAAATCTCAACAACTAGAACCGAAGTGCAGTTCAATCAGAAAAGGGCTAACTGCCCAACCGCCATAGGACTCAGACTCCATCATCATGGACGGGCACCCTGGGCAGCTGCTATGGCGTAAGGGAAGAGGCAAGAAGTGTGTTTAGCCCCTTTCATAAATCCTTGCCTGGACAGTATTACTCAGCTGACTGCTTCCACTGAGTCCCAAATACTTATTTCGCTGACTCAAGTTTCTTACAGTTTACGATACAGTACATCTGTCCTGGTTTCGGCTGGGACAGAGTTCATTTTCTTCCTAGTCGCTGGTACAGTGCTGTGTTTGGGATTTAGGATGAGAATAATGCTGATACCACACTGATGGTTTAGCTGTTGCTGAGCAGTGCTGACGCTGGGCAAGGACTTTTCAGCTTCCCAGGCTCTGCCGGGCGCACAAGGAGCTGGGAGGGGGCACGGCCAGGACAGCTGACCCCCACTGCCCAAAGGGCTATTCCATACCATACGGCGTCATGCCCAGTATAGAAACTGGGGGAGGTGGCCGGGGGCAGCCATCGCTGCTCAGGGACGGGCTGGGCATCGGTCAGTGGGTGGTGAGCAGTTGTATCACTTGTTTTTTTGGGGGTTTTGTTCCTCTCTCTCTTCCCCTCTCGTTATTTTCCTTTTCATTACAAATTATTATTATTTTATTGTATTTCAATTATTAAACTGTTCTTATCTCAGCCCGAGTTTCCTTACTTGTGCTTTTCAGATTGTTTCCCCCATCCCACCGGGAGGGGCAGGGGGAGCGAGCGGCTGCGTGGTGCTTAGCTGCTGACGGGGGCTAAACCACGACAACATCTCAGAACATATACGCCATTTTTCATATACCAAATACTTTCAGAGGAAAAACTGCACCTGAAATTTGCTTTTGTCATTCTTTTTCCTACCACAGCCTCCTCCTACCAGAAATGGGCGAGTCCCTTGCAATCCCTCCTTTTCTAACAGGCTTTCTACTACCACCTCTAGTCCTCTAATGGGGTTTCATTTTATACATAAATCATGGATTCTCCTACACTAAATGCTAATCCCAAACATTGCTTGACCAAACAACAACAAGATGAGAAATGTGATAAGAAAGAGAAGGCAAAAAAGAGAAGGAATGCACAGACCTAGTGGAAAGCTGCAGAAAACAGGAGAAAGAAATACAGCTGTGTAGTAAAAGTGAAAAAAGGGGAGGCTTGCAACAGATCAGAAGCGGTGGAAAATAAAAATTATTAGATACTTGAACACAAATAATAATGACAATAGATAACATACTAAAGGGAGATAAAGTGCTGCATGAACTTAAGGGAAGAAGAGCCACATAACTCCGTAAGAGGGAACACGATTATGTAGACATATGAGAAGCGTGCACAGATTTAAAATGTACGCCTCTCTCTCTCCTGCATTTTGTACTAATTTTGATCCAAGAATATAAATTCATATGCTGTAAGTCATATCTGTGATAAAAATGTCTACTTTTCTCTTGTGTGAACTCTGTTTCCCTTATATTTTCTGAGTACCTCTACTGAAGCATAAAAAATGTTCATTTGATTTCAGGGGTGGAAATAATGCCATCTAGGATTTCTTAACCACAAAATATGCTTGCTGAAGAAGCCATACAGAAGTAGTGAAGCCCAGATTCACTCAGCTCTTATTAAACACAAATATTTCCATATTTCCACTCTAAAATGTACAACAACAATAAAAAAAGGTCTCATTGTCAGCTAGTAAAATCCGTGTGCCAAGAAAAAGTGTCCTTAAAAAGGACAAATGCTGACTTCTTCTAACCAATAAACACTACAAAAATATCTGTATTCTGTAATGTCCACCAAGGTTAGATTTTCCTTGGCGTTCGGCTCCTGTTCAAGCTGAAGCTGGCTGATCACTTCACTTCCAAGCTAGAAAGAGATCTGTGCCTTTCCTTTCCAAAAAGAAGGGACTGCAACCTTGCCATGCCCTTGTGCAAAGTCTATAAGAAGGGAAGGGGTGAAAGATTCCTGCCATGCTCCTCCCAAAAATGCACCTGGATAGAGTTCCAGTGCTGGTAAGTAACTGCTAAATTAATTGCTGTTAAGCAACATCTTAAATGACATTCTTCCCCCCCCCCCCCGTGGCATTAGAGCAGCTTCTGGCACCCAAAGACAGAAAATTTACATTGGTGATAAAACCTTAAAAACCAGGCTCCATTATTTTGCATTCCACTCTTCAAACCCCTTGATTTCCTGAACTGCAATAAAATAAAAATAAAAAGCCTACTGACATTTTGACCCAAATGGAACCAGTGATAAACTCTCAGGAAGAATTAAGAATCCTCCAAAGGCAAACTGCGTCAAGGAATAATGACACTTAAGAAGAAAATAGCCATTATACCTACAAAAACAAATAAACTTGGAAATTGCTGATCCTCTCTTGTGCTGAAATTACTGGCTCATACATCCTCTTTTTCATTTGAACTGCCTTGTAAACATTTTTGTCTCATTTTACATTCTACCTGTAACCCCTTCGAGACACAATCAACACTTTTTTTATTTCTGTATAGTACTTACTCCTGGTACTTGCTCCTTTTCATAAAGAATTTGAAGTGCTTAGACAATGAAATTAATAATGAATAATGACAATAAGATTATGTCTATTAAGCTTGTGAAAAAGTATGTAATTTTGACAGATGTAACTAAATTTAAGTATGTTACATTAAAACACTATTGTTTTTTAAAGATGAGATTTTATAATCACCATTACTTTTCTTAAACTGTTTTTTTTGTTTAAAAAACCAACCTGTCAAACTCAATTAATGTAAAAAAACACTATTCATAGACTATAGACATTAACTCCAGTAACTGAAGCCATGTTTTGCAGAAAAAAATAAATATATGAATACACTTTTAGGATGATATTACGGATATTTTTAATAACAACATGGGCATGCATACATATTTCTTTCTGCACATGTAATATATACATCACACATCCGTACCGGGTAAGTAGGGAAGATACAAGTGCTAGCATTAAGTGGTAGGTTATTTTGCCAGTCAAAAAGTGTAATTGAAATATTCAAAACTGAGAATATCTCAGTATAATAAACTCACACAAAAATTGTTACACATCCCAAAACATCACAAAAGAAGCAGGAAATTTGGATGCAAAATTAAATCTAAACATCTTCAGGCACAAATGTATCTGTGGTATTAAAGCTGACAATTACATATGACTTAAAATGATATCATGAGAGGAGATGAATACATTTTTAAAAATCTGCCTATAAAATCAGTTGACCAAATCTAGGACAAAAATATTTTATTGTCCCACTTTAAAAAGTTTTATTGCTTTTTTAATTTCACTGCGAGTAGTTGTTTATATGTCAGTTACCCCGTAGTAGTACAGAGCAGCATCCTGTCACAGCGGTGGTTAAGTTATTCATAGAATCACAGAATAGAATCATAGAAGCATTTAAGTTGGAAAAGACCTTTAAGATCATCAAGTCCAAACATTAATCTAACACTGCGAAGTCCACCGCTAAACCATGTCCCTAAGCACCACATCTACACGTCTTTTAAATACCTCCAGGGATGGGGACTCAACCACTTCCCTGGGCAGCCTTGCTTGACAATTGGACAATTGTTCCAATGCTTGACAACCCTTTCCATGAAGAAATTGTTCCTAATATCCAGTCTAAACCTCCCCTGGCGCAACTTGAGGCCATTTCCTCTTGTCCTATCACTTGTTACCTGGGAGAAGAGACCGACCCCCACCTCTCTACACCCTCCTTTCAGGTAGTTGTAGAGAGTGATAAGGTCTCCCCTGAGTCTTCTTTTCTCCAGGCTAAACAACCCCAGCTCCCTCAGCCGCTCCTCATCAGCCTTGTGCTCCAGACCCTTCCCCAGCTTCGTTGCCCTTCTCTGGACACGCTCCAGTACCTCAATGCCTCTCTTGTAGTGAGGGGCCCAAAACTGAACACAGTATTCGAGGTGCGGCCTCACCAGTGCTGAGTACAGGGGGACCATCACTTCCCTAGTCCTGCTGGTCACACTATTTTTGATACAAGCCAGGATGGTATTAGTCTTCTTGGCCACCTGGGCACACTGCTGGCTCATATTCAGCCGGCTGTCAACCAATACCCCTAAGTCCTTTTCCGCCGCGGAGCCTTCCAGCCAAATATATATATACACACATATACTTGTATATATTCTCAAATATATACAGGTCACTAATTGAGTTGAATTACTCATAGTGTGCTAATGAGTTTCAGAGATTCTTTAATTCATTTTCAAATTTGTAGAGACTATTTACGTGCCCACCAGCCCCTACACCTTAGACCTGTGTCTTGCCGCTGGTTTCAATATTCATCACCACTCTGCCCCCCAAGCTATTCCTCCCTTCATGTTTGCCTCTCCGTGTTGCTGCCCAGATTATCTCCTGCCATCATCCAGCTATGAGTACATAAACTGCTAAGCCCCTTTGGTTTATCTCATTTATCTTCTACTGCAACTATAGGAGCTCCGCAACATTCCGCAACTTTCTTCATCAAGAACAGGAGGCTGCCTCTTGCCTCCCATTTTTGATTGCTTTGATATGAACAGGGGCAGAGACCATGACACAAGAAAAACTGTATTTTATGTTCTCTGTGGTTGCTTTCCGACAGGAACAACTGCATGGAAAGTAATGCCCATCCCTTAAAATTTGTGATGGAGCATGTCCAGCTCATACGGAAACTTCATAGACTTTACCAGTGAATGTTTGCCAAGTTTTTAATGATCATGTAGAAAAATTATTTTCAGAAGTTTATAATCTAATCCAATCTGGACATATTATCACAGGAACAGTGGAGGATACAGAAACCAGCCTGTTGGCAATCTTCATAAACTGGGATCCATAAACTGGAGACTGTGGAACCTTAGAGTAAAGTAACTGTGTGAATTGCCTTTAATATAGGTGAATCTGTCTATTTTTCCCAAATATTATCCTTTTAAAGAGATAGACTACAATAAAATAAAATAATAAGGTTTAGGAAGACACATGAATTGGAGAATTTTATCTCAACAATTACGAAAACTAAATCTAGAATGGAATAGTGGAGGTGAAGCAATTATCAGTTTGTGCTATCAGATGTGGCTATAACGAGTAATTCTATACACTCCTTGAAAGTTGGGAAAAAATTGTTGCAATATCAGAACTACTGTTTATTTCTCATCTGCTGTGAGAAACTCTCTTTTTAGACTTCTCTAATTTTTGAGCTGTGAAAACTGCACTATAAATCTGGAAGGAATTGGTTTCTGTAATTTCTTGGATTACCTTTACATTAGGACAATTTCAAAAATAACTGGATTTCCTCTTTTATAAAACTCTTGTGGCAGAGTTCAGAATTAGACGCAAATACTCACTTTCTACCTACAAAGCCCTTACAATTAGCAGTTTTTGAAACAGTTACAGGTGCTAAAAATGAAAAAAGGTTATAAACTCCAAAAAAACCCTTATACTTGATACTTTAAAACTTGCATATATGTATACCAATTCTGACATTTGTAAACACTCGGGCAGAAGACAATTCTGAAGAAAAGGTTTTTTCAAATTGAGATACTATAGGAAAGTTTCTCTCTGTTAACTGTATTACAGCTAAAGAAGTCATTTACGAATACTCAATTCATTTAAGGTTCAACACTTTTTCATTGCTTAATTCTCATGCCTCTGTAAGGTGAAGCAACGCAGTGCTCAACTTTTGTCTTTACAGTATAAAACATCAAAGAACTCGACACAGTTAAGGACTAATCTCAGCTCAGAGAAGCTTATATACTTCCTAAACTGGACTATCAGATTCCACTTTTATAGTTTCATTATACCGAAATTCTCATCTTCAAAGAGTGAAATGGGAAAATGGTAGGCACCTCTGGGTTTTAAGAGCTCTAAAGGATAGGAAAACCTGCATGAGGCAATTGGATACCTAGGGAACTGCGAAGCTTGCATCTCCTCTGGGCAGTGGGAACCAAAAGCAGCTGTTAAGTCTGACAAATTCTTAAATGTTTTTTTTAAAGCTCACAGAAGTAAACCAGCTTAGTGCTTAGCCAGATTAGTGCTTCAATGCTTGCTTAATCATTTACTGTGCATAACATTTGTGAATGCTGCAGTGCTAAATTGGCTAAGCTCTAAAGACAGTTTACATAATCAAGCATTAAACTTCAAATAGATAAGCAAGGTCATTGCTGCCCCTAGCGCCAAGAAGAGCTCCCAAGTACTGTAAGATTTCTGGCCTAGTTAGCATGTTTTCAAAGTTCTTACTAGGACTCTCTTGATAATTATAAAAGCCCATTTCTCTGTTGAATGCAAGGGAACTTTACAAGAGAAAAGCAGCAGATGTTCTCTTTTCCTGAAAAATCTTTAAGATTCGTAAGAAAGAAAGAAAAAAATACTTGTTGCAAAAAGTGTTAGCACTAAGATCTAAATACATGTGAACTCCCATTGCATGGAATAAACAATCCCTGGTTTAACATGCAGCGTGTCAATGATTAGCCTAAGATTGTTCTGTTTGTCCTCAAGAAGTATCTAGTGGAAAGCACAGAACATCGCAGTCTACCTCATACCATAATATCTCTTTATGATATAAGATCCACCCATTCTGACAAGATTCTTATTTGCTGGGTCTTGTGAAATCTCTGTGGAATTTTCTGATACATTTTGTAACAGGTAATTTAAGATCCAAAAAACATATTCTCAGAAAAAACTCACAGCAAGCTAGCCTTATCCTCAAAGGTCACAGAAACAGGTGAAAAAATAATAAGTTTACAATAACTAGCACTTCAGATTGCATCACTCACATGATTCCCATTTAGACTTTTCTCTCTGCTCCCTGAGTATGTATTTGATGGTCATCATATCTGTGCCTTTATCCTTCTCCTTTTGAAAACACAAAAGGATAGAATAAACTCAACCATCCCTTAGTTAACTTTGACAATACAAAGTGTCTCAAAATGACAAAAGAAAATGGACCATGAAATCCATGTGAACAATATGTCAAGAAACACAGTTATGACAGGATATGAAACTGATCTTTCTCATTTAAGTGCTTATCAACATGGATTAGAGTTTCTCATATCAGAAAGCTAGAAGGGATCACAGTTTCACCTCCTCTAAACCGCACCCACTGAACTTCCCCAAGGTTCCCTTATAAAGACAATTAATTTGCAATGGTTAAATTTTATCTTCCAGAAATATTTCTAGTCTTGTGCTGAAACATGAAGACATGCAAAATTTATTTGGTCGTTTGTTCCAGGAGAAGGGGAGAGGCAGGGAAAAGATTCTGATTAAAGACAAACTGATCATTATGTAGGAGATTTGCAAAATTCTCAAAGCACCCTTCGGAGCACCTACAGGCATATTTGATCTGTTTCAGACACCAAGAATTCTATCACTTCTTTGTTAAAACTGCAGAAACTTTTCTACAACTTGATTTTGGTTGGATAACCATATTTTGAGTGAAGCTCCTGACAACAGAAACTGACAAACAGCGTTAGCTAAGTAGAAAATCTTCCTCCCACATAATTTAAATACTTTAGGATCTTCTTCCCAAAGCAAAAGTGTCTTATTGCTTGAACGATTTATGTATCATCTGTACTTTCAAAAGTAGTACGATACCAGGTTTACACAAAGTCACTGTCACTTATGGAGCTCAACTCAGATATTTAACTGGTACGAAATTTTTATAAATTTTCATTCACAAATGGAAATGGTAAAACTATTGGGCACGAAAGCCTACAGAATGTCCAGTAATGCTTACTTCTAACACTTCCACTGTGATACCTAGAGAGTCAGACATGCTCCTCAAGCAGTCATGAATGCATTCAGCTGTCTAAAACTAGCAGTGGGGGTGCTCTGTTGAACAAGAAAGAGAATTTGTTTTATGGAACGCTGCTCTTCACTGGTACCAGCTGTGGCTTCCTGCTTCTCTAGGTTCACACATCCTCAGGGGAAGACATTAACTCCATGAATATAAAAACTGTTGAAGCTGATTTTACCCACTCGGGCAAGAGAAATTCACAGGCTGGAGACCGAGGCAATGGACACCAAAGACAGCAGGACTGGAATTTTGCAGATATCTTCTAGAATTTAGTGATAGGAGAACATTTGCTGAGAAAGAAAAATTCTGAAACTTTCAGGTTGAAAGAGAAAATTGAAAAAGGTTTGACCTCTGCAGTCAGGTTAGGGCTAAGACTGACACATTGGCTATTATTTACTTCTTTCCTTTGAAAGATCCAGAAAGAAGAGTGAGAGGATAATTGTATGAGAACAAAATAGCAGGATAGCAGCACAGGGAATAACATCAAGAGGAGTACGGAGCTTTGCTTCATCTGTCAGAAAAATAGACTGTCAGCAGGAATCCAGCTGGCACTCGGGGGTATGTCTGGGCAACTACTGCTTAGGTGAGCAGGTTACGACTGTCCTGTGGTCGTTACAAAAACCATGGAAATTAACGCTGAGAGTAATGGGAATGTTTACAGCTCTCATAGCTGTTGCTGTAGTCTCTCCTACCATCTCAAACAACTGTGATTGAATTGTTCATTATCTATTTATAACTTACTATTCACAAATACAAGGGCTAGAAAACTTGTTTGTTTTATTTCACAGAGAAGCTTCAATCTGAAAATAAAGTAGTTATTTCATGAACTCTGGTTTGGAGAAAACCTGGAGGCACCCAGTATGAGATAAAAGCCTAAAAAAAGCCCAAACGCATGAAGTTTTAGCAGCATACCAGCAGTTCTGAGGTTTGGGTAAAGCTTGTGGAAGGGAGCTCAAGTAACAGTTTCATCTCAAGAAAAAAACCCCAGCACACTGATACCTAGTATTTCATATATTTGAATTAAAGTGAAAGATCTTTAATTATACTTTTTGGAATATGAGAACTATTCATCATAGTGTAAAACTTTTTTTTTTAAAACACTTTCTAGATAAAAGATCCTAGCTTTTAAATTATCTGTCAGGTGAGAAACAGAACACAGGGATAAAGATTACTTCATTACATAAGTATTTCAAAAGTTATTATTTTACCCATCTACCAGGAAAGCCCCAAATTACATTTGCAATACTGGTCTCCTTATTGACTCATGCTGAGCAGACTAATGGGCATTTCCAGGCTTTCTCAGGCTGGAGAAAAGGCTGCTTTTAGCCACATTCTGACACATGGCACACCGCACATATCCCTTCCACTTTTAACAGCCAGGTTACACCAGCTTTGTAACTTGGTCGAGAAGTTGTGTTGCAAATATACACTAGAGTACAGAATTGACAGGGCAGCCTCTGATTGCTGAGGCTGTTCCTAGAGTTTCTCTTTTCATCTGACATTTTTTCCATGGACACGTTTAAAAATTATTCATAACAGAGAAGGAATATGAAAAGCAACTTTTAAAATATTGATTAAAGGGAAAAAAATTAAAAGGAAAAAAATAAAGGTTGCAAAAATGTTTTAAGTACAGTTTTTACATGATTATACATAACATGCAAAGCATCTTCAATTTAAAAATTATCAGAAAAACAAACAAACAAAAAAACCCTAAAAAAACCCCAAAACCTGTTGACCAACCTTTATGTCTATGAGATCCATCCATGTCAGAAAACTCAATATGATTTTCATCGGCCCAATACAGTCTATGGTTGACATAATCTATTGTAAGAGCCATAGGTCTAGATATCTGTGTTTCTATGATGACTGTTTGACTGGAGCCATCCATACCGACACGGCCAATGTGAGGATACTCACAGCAATCAATCCAGTACAAGTATCTATAAAACAAAATACAACAGCTGCTTCGTTTAGAGATGCAAAAAAATTAATAATAATAAATAACTAATTTATTTAGTTGATCTCAAGAATAAATCAGTAATTATTCTATAGTGTTTCCATTTTCCAGATAGATTTTTGGATTTTTCTAGACATGTCTGTAAATGAGTGTGCTAAATGTAAAGGGTTTGAATAGCAGAGTCCTCATGTTAGATGTGATTTCATCAAATTCATTATGGACTAGTAAAAAATGCATTTAAATTGCTTAGTCTTGATACCTTAGAATTTGAAGTACTGCCCAGATTGGACGTCATGAATGTCATATCCTGCAAAAATGGCATCACTGCTAAACTTATGACAAATATCGTATTACAGTTACTTTTAACACATATTACAAAACCTTGTTTTGTTGTTAATATTACTAGGATGCAAACTATATTACTTCAAGAAGTACTAGTTCCAAAACATCAGAACAGTTTCTCACGTAAATGGCTTAAAAATGGGTACAGTACTGAGAAAGACTGTTGGAAAGCTGAGTAGCAATTTTCTCTTTAATATGCTATTTAGCCACAATACAGAGCATGTTTTTTTTAAAAAAAGAAAAAGTCCTATTCTTTGGTATATGGATGCATGTTGCTACTGCTGTATGCCATTACTTAGAACCTCAGGACAGATCTTTCCAGCTGGGAAGCTGATATGCTTCTACTCTACGGGTTTTGGACAGGCCCTCAAAAACCCAGATGCAGCTCATATTCTTAATAGCCACCTGGAATACTAATTGCGTGCAGGAGAAAATGGTGGCCCTAAGAACAGCTACAGGTATCCTACAAAACACAGGTGCAATACATTGGCACTGAGCCTGCTCCACCTGAGCAGTAGAGAAAGGGAGCTTTCTCCACTGACTCCAGCAGAAAACTTTTTCTTTGGAAACAGATCATTACTATTGTATGGCATCAGCAATATAGTTGATTTAGTGTTTCTCATTTGTGAGAAAAAAAAACCTGAGATACAATTAATACTGTTTCAAACAATAACTCTGAATTTGAAACGTAAACACAATTTTTATTTCCAGCAGCTTTCCGTATTAAAAAAAATGAACAAACAAATAAATATATTTATTAAAAAAAAAAAAAAAGAGAGCTTGGCCTCGGAAGGCTAAGTCTGTACAGATACTGTGCACCGAGCAGGAGCACAATAAGTTTATTATGCCTGTGTATATCTAAACCTTCCTGGCAGACAAGGACTCTGTACAAACTTTGTAGAGCTGATTTTTGCATACACAGGGAACGTATCTTGGATGTCCAGGCAACCAGAGAGAGATACCATGTATTGGTATCTTGAATACATTTAACAAATGTCTACAGCCTCCCTGCCAAATTTTACAGGGAAGAAAGGGTACAGTTACAAGGAAATTCAATGCTAGTTCTAAGAACTGGTAGAAAATGGTTTTTCTCTTAAAAACAGTGAAGTAGGTAGGTTACATTTCTTAGCTAGGAAATACACTGCTTTTCTTTGTTTAGGTAGAGTCCAGACCAACTCAACAATTTTCTCCTGTCACTGACACTTGAGATGATTATTTGAGCTTTAGGATTTAGAGATGGAAAAGAATCATTAATTTGCCATGATATTGGAAGAGTGTTATAAGACACTACAATAGCTTTGTTCATCCAATTTACGCAGATGTATCCCAACGTTCCACAAAACAGAAAGCATTACATATGGAATTCAGATCTGAAAAGACATAGGGCAAACTTTTGATCGTCTATATTTTATTTATTCAGGGACGAGATAATAATTTAAGTATTACTATTCAGAAGTATTATTTTTCTGAAAGATTACATGCAGCATAAATATTTATTTAAGAGAATACATTTGGTTAGAAATTCACCAGGTTTTAATGACTTTCAATTAAATATACACTGATGTTTTAGTGGATAGTTTTAATATAGAAGATGGTTTACTGGTGAATTGAGAAGCCTCTGTTTACAAGATATTAACTGCATATTGAGCCATATAGATCCAGTGACCAATGGCTGTGGCATTACACATATTGTCACATAAACAGGAAATACCTCAAGGTTTTTATGCATATTCTGTTTCAAGAATATAAGATCTTTCTTCATCTGAATTAGATGCTGGCATGAAATGGTTAGATGGTTTATATGAGTCTCTGTAATGCTGACTCGGTTTTGATCAAATAGAAATGGCTAGAAAGTTTCTGTTTGAAAAAAAAAAAAAAACAACCCAAACAAACAAGAAGAAAAAAGTAAAAAGGGATTGTGTCTCTTGGGGTTGGACAAGATGACCTTCAGTGGCCCATTCCAACCTCAACCATTCTGTGAAAATAAAATATTAAATAAATTTGTTAATGGAAAGATGATTTCTTTTCTTTCTTTCTTTCCTTTTAAAATTCATAGTATTAGGTTAATTTTCTCAAGGACATCAGTTTTATGGGAAAAAGTATAATCTTTTAAAATTATAACTGTGAAAAAAAATGTCCATGGTTCCTATAGCTCTCACACCAGTCAAGAAATCGAAAATGGTGGTGGTGCTCAAAACTGTACTCAGAATACCAGCACAGATTTATATTAATAAATAAATTTTAAGTCGTGCAATAATTAATAAAATTAGCAATTAAAGGTACCAGTTAACAAACTACTTGAACTAACTAGGCAGTTCTCACTTCTTATCGTTGTTGCAATAAATTTTTCAAGTGTATCGATCATTTCAAATTTCTGAAAACTAAAGTTAGAAACTAAGTCTTCTAAAATAAACACCTTGTATCCTACTAATTAATCAGTCCAGTTATTTGACTTGTGTGAAAATAAAAAAAAATAATTTTATAGACTAAAAAAGGCATCTTCAAATTATGCAGGCTTAAACATTTTCACTCTTCGATTAACGTGCAAAAACTATCAGAAAATAGTCTTCAAATATGTGGTAGTTGAATGGCCTAAATTATTCTGGAAACTAGTAAACACAGAAGAGAGTGCTAACAAGATAGTTCACTTCAGTGAATAAATGAAACAAAACGTAAGAATTGTCTTCCATGTAATATGAACTTTTTGGTATTTAGTAACACACTTCTTAAAAAAAATACGGGGATATTTTTTGAAATATCTGCTTTACTCCTATCAAAACAAAACATTTACAGAGTAGTAAATATAAAAAAATATGGTTTAGTACCTGCATTCATCTTTCTATTATACCAATTTTATATGTAATGATGACATAGTAAGCATTGGTAATGCATTTTAGACTACTGATATCCAGTGTAGCTGAAAGTTAGATAGTAAAAAAACTAATTAGTATTTCCTACCTTCTGTTTTTATAAAAAATATTTAAATCTAAAATTAGGATTCAATATGAATTACTGCAAAATGGCTGCTCCATACCCAGCTTGAGGATCTAAGGACAGATCTCTAGGAAACTTCACTCTTTTGCTCACAAGGACGGTAGGGTATAAGCCATTGAGTTTAGACACCTCAATAATTCTCTTTTCAGTGTCAGACCAATAGAGATTCTTCCCAATCCAATCGACAGCCAGTGCATTGGGAACAGCTGTATTGTGGACTACCTAGAAAAGCAAAAATTACATAGATTATTCAGCTAAATACCAGGAACGGGAACAACAATTCAAGAGTTAATACTACCAGAATATTGAGAAGTTGGATATATGATACAGTGACACACAACATGCAAAAAATATTATTATTCCCTGTTAAACAATGACACTTCTGAAGTAATGACACTTCTTAAGTAACTAAGACAACGTGACACTTTCGTTACAGTAAATATCAAATTTCCAACTTCCCTGCGTTATGCACTACATTTTAAGAATTTTGTATCTTTCATTTTTCATCTGTTCAATTTTCCTTTTGTCTTAGGTTTTTTTTTTTTAAAAAAAGACTTTTTCCCCTTTACTGTTCTGTTTATTTTTCACAGAACAGAATGGAGATGAGGCTTCTCTCCCCATCGTGTGCCCTCAAACATGTCTGCTCATTAGCTCACCAGCTCTCTCGCCAGTCTACATCAGCATATATTTCCTTTTAATATTACAGTGGTGCCATATGGCATCATGACAGATAGACCAGAAGGGGACTTAACTCAGGCAAACAGGAAAAGATTACCTAGTTGGAAAGTAAATACTGTGCTTTTATTTCCAACAACCATGTGGCAGAAGAAAGAGGAACTTTCTAAGAATTACTTAAATTTCAAAAGGACTACATTATTAAGGAATAAACTAAAAGGCAGAAGCAATTTAGTGATCTACTGGAAAGCCTATGCTGTACTGACAGGGATGTGTTATTCTCAAGATTTTTGATGACTTGAATAATTCTGAGACTTGAACAAATGCCTCTAGATATACTTGATTACAAATCTCATCATGATTGTATGACTCAGTCTTGCTTGGCTGGGAGTACTTCATGTTAAGTGTTGAGTGACATTTGAATATTCCCAATCATTAGAGTCCAACTTCTTCTAGGCTTAAAAATTCTGTTCCTGATAAGGTCTATTCTGACCTATTCTATTCCTGATTAGGTCTGTGCAACTAGAACTTAAAGAAAAAAAAAAAAATCAGAGAGCGCAACACTTAAGTACTAATAATGGGTTTATTACTGTAGTGTACATTCTAATTTATCGTCATCTTCACCACTAAAAGAATGTGCAACAGAGCATAAACTTTACACATAAACCTGATTATGTATAACTGAATGTGTTATTTTAAATTTTATTTACCATTTGAAGATACTGAAAAGCCTTGAAGATTAGAAGGGACACTGTGAGATACTTTAAACCAATTTTACAGTTATGAATATGTAAAAGCACCCTTTCAGGTTATTACGTTATTTATCACCTTATAAAATCTTTTTAAAATTAAATCCAGGCATGCACCAATTTTTTAATATGAATAAAATTATTTTCTAATACCCTAGCACTACCAGCTTCACTGTTTTATAAATGTGTAACTGCAGCAAATGCTGCGCTGTAACATGGGACGTTTCGTGTAGAAATGCATAGCTCTGCATACTTAGATCGTGGTTTATCTAGAAGCATCAACCAAAGTAATTAGTCCCTCTTTTCTGATGTCTTTTCCTTTGGAGGGTCACTTTAAGCTTATTCCGGTCATTGAGATCACCAGTGTGATATTTAATGTACACAACCCAGTTTACTACAGCATTGTCCAATAACACATTTCATTTGAATCTACAATACTATACATAAAACACTGTGTTAATATTTGAACACATCCGAAAAAGTTGGTGCTTCAATGTATAAATATGTCCTCCATGATCAGATGCAGAAGAAAAATGAGATGCCATCAGGTTTCCCAGACCAAGAAAGCTAGAGTTGGTATGCTGAAAAGATGCTATCTTCTAAAAGGGAAATCCTAGGTAACATATCAAATAGTATCATTTACACTAATAGTATATTTATTTACAGTAACTAGTAAAACAAGAAGGATGAAGGAAATAAAATAAGAAATTCATACTTCAAGGGAAAAGGTTGTCAATCATAAAACCTCTCTCATGAAAAAAAATTAAACAGGTTTACTGGGAAACGAATTATTTCTAACATAAATTATTAAATATGTGCTATGGTAACCTATTAAAATCTAAGTAAAAGAGACATAACGTTATCATTTGGCACTGGAGAAAAGATTACTGACAGAATATCAGACAGCTACAATATATAATTCTTGATAAATTTTTGCACACATTTTTAGCTTTCAGAGGCCAAACCTGGGCCAAGTTTTTCAATGAAAAAACAAATATTCTTATGAAAGTTAAATGCACTTATTTTCACAATTTTTGCTTTGAATTTGGCATCCTATTTGAGTAAAAACTCCATCAAGATGACACTCGCTCTGTAAATTGCAAAATACTAATGAAGGAAAAAAGAAATACCCTCCATGCTCCCAACCTAATTTTCTTCTAATGTTTGTTCAAATTCCTGAAATGTTTCCTTAAAAATGGAATTATTATTACATCATTAGAAAGCAAGAGGAGTTTTTTGTACTCTCCCACTTGGCAATTACAACTTTTTGACTGGGAAAAAGGCTTTGTTCTTCTTGAAATAGTTAAGATTAGAAAGAAAAAGTCTGGGGTCATCCCCATTCCTGAAAACATCCCCTGAAATAACAAAATACAGATTCATCCAGAATTAACAAGCAGCTGAATAGGATGCTTTGTAAAATGTTTAAAGGCAATAAATATGATTCAAGGATTTAATGGATTTCAAACCCCACACTTGCCTGTCTCCTATTTTTTTTCAGGAAGAATCTTTGAAGGGATTGACTAGAACTTTTGAGTGCTTGCTGGATTTTAGTTTTACCCCAATGGAATCAGGGTGCCATAACTTATGTTCACCCACATTTTTTTTTACGTTCTAAGAACAATTATTTCCGTGTGAAGGATGGAAACAAGGTTCACTGATGCCAGTCAGTTTCAAACCTTAGCCCTCAAAAAGACTAAAGTTGGTGTGCTCTGAGGATGTGTCAGTCCATGTACTAAGCTGCAAATAAAAAATAGAAATCTTTTCTCTCTGCATAATATACTGGTGCACAACGAGGGAACAAAATTCACAGGATATGTTACTGCTCATTTGTTCCTTGTTTAAGAAGGTCAGACATAAGAGAATAAGCCAAGAAGAATTCCTTACTGCTTATCACAAATTCTGGAAAAATGTTGATGTAATTCAGCAAATGTGCTTAATGTATTTGTGAACTTATTCCACTACTGAGGCAAAACAGACAGGCTGTGCAGAAACGGGAGTGCAGTTTTACCCTGGATTATTCACAGCAAAGACATGGAGTTATTTTCATTACCAGTGTAGTGGAGGTGAGACAAAAAACAAACTGAAGACCATGGAAAATTGTATAGGAAGAAATACTACAACAGTGTATTTACACAGCTTACACCTAATGATACCTCTTTTTTTCTTTGGCATCCTGTAAACCACACTGAACTGCCAATTCAGTCAACTGTCAATTAAGTCATAAGGAATTTAGCTCATAAATACAATCCACTTAGTCCCTGTCTCTATTTCAAGTAAGATACAAATGCAATTAAATTTTACTAGGACTTGCTAGCTCATGCTGTGTTTGTATGCACATACCAAAACCTCACATTCTGGGTTAAACCCATGAAGAAGCATTTCCCAAAATACTCAAAAAATGTAATTCTAGTAGTGACATTATTAATCCCCAATTACCTTGATGTCACTTCCGTTTAAACACATTCTGTTTATGCGACTGCCATTTGGTCTGCTGGAATCAATCCAATAGATGAACTCTTCTCTATAGTCGAAGTCTATTGCAATCACATTGTTCAGCCCCTACAAAGAGAAAAAAAAAAAATGGCTATTTATTCAAATGTTTGAATACAAACTGTTTGATAGCATTCAGAATGCAAAGTACATTGCATTCAAACATTTAAAATGCTTTATTTTACTGACTGCCTATTTTTGAAGTACCTCTCATTTTTCCATGCACTACTTGTAAACAGTCAGAATAAGATAAAAATTGTAACAGAAATAAATATGGTGACAAGGAACTATCTCACATCAAAAATGCAGATGATGTATGAAAATAAATGAAGCTTCTGTGTTTTTCTTTCCTGCTATTAAAATGAACTTTAACAGTAAACACTTTAACTTTTGCTCAATTTCTCTGTTAATTACTACCTTCGGCATTACTTTGGGAAACTAGATGACACCCATTTTATAACAATACACTCAGAAATAGCATAAAATCTATTATCTTAATTAAAACATTTCATTATTAATATAAATTAACCAGGAATTCAAAACGGTGATGTTCAAAAAAGCATTAATTTTAATTCCTGAATAAGGAGGTTTTCAATTCTTAGATGCTATATTATAGGTACTGTGTGCATATATATGTGTGTACACACACACACGCACGCACACAGAGGTAGTATATACATAAAGTGTGAAAGTTAGCGATCCGGCAGGCATCTGGAAGTCTCTTATGGCTCCAGGTACTAAGCCAATAGATTGTAAGAAAGAGTGGTGCTCATATTTGAGGTACTCCTAAAGGTTGGAAAGAGCAGTCATATAATAACGGCTTTCCGTCCCAAATGGCAGACAAGAAGAGAAGTATTGCATTCAGATGATGGCTCTCATTTCCTTATCTGAGAATAGGAAAGCCTCGCCCCATAACCTGCTTAGCATTCTGATATGTCGTGAAATCACAATTATTACAATTATTACTATCAATCAAAGATGGAGCAGCAGTGGTAAAAAGAACAAATGCAGTCTGCGCTCCTTTTAAAACTGCAGGATCAGTTAATCAGTTCTGTTATCAGCCCAATGCCATTCTACTCTCAGGTAGATCAGCAACTTCCCTCGTTAATGTAATTCATAGTTGTAGAGGGGATGTGCCAGCCTAGCCAGCTCTACAATAAACAACTAAGAACAACGATATTTAATTGCGCAGAAAGCGATACACAGCTTATCTGCCAACTACTATAGTGTAATACTGTAAATCTATCTTTTGATCAAAATGTAACGGAAAGGAGTGATTAGGTTGCACAAACCGTCATTAAAGAAAGCCGGAAACAATACGGTATTGGAGGACCACTCTTATTTTCAAAAATCACATATCCATGCACACAGTGTTTTAACAAAACCAACTGCAGTTCTGTTAGTCATAACTGTGCTGCAAAACACTTTTCCTGTCCCTTCTTCTACTAATAGTATAAATGCATCTACAGATAACCCCCCACCCCAAATCCTTAACAAAGGAGACAACAGGTGAATGAATACAAAAGACTATAAAAAATTTATAACATTCTAGAAATGAAAGTCAGTAATTTGTGCAAAATTAGCCTTATATCTACATACTCTACAACACTGTAAAAGTTTCTTACGTATCCAGACTAATAAAGAGAATTGACTACCTGGAAGTCTTTGGTTTCAAGTGGTTTATTTTGGGTCAGTTTAGTACCAATATTTATCAGAACATCAACTGCAGGTAAAATTATTTCTGTACATCTACAATAGAGTTCTCTGTCCAGACATCATCTCCTCTTCGTGATCTACATGCCACTTTTAAGTCCTTCTAGCATAATTCTTTGTCATTTCTCATGTAATCTGCTTTTAGAAGGAACAGGGAAGCTTTCAAATGCCGTCAGCTGCATTAGTCTCTCATCTTAAACCTGCGGTTTTGTTTGTTTCTGTTACACACAGCACATGGTATCCTAGGCCGTGATTTGCGTTGCCTTGGTGCCCCAATTAAAAAAATGCAGGTAAAAATCACAAATAATGAGGAGGAAGATTCTCTCTATCTGCTCTGTCTATGGAAACCCTAAGAATTTTGATGACTAGGAGTGAAGGAAATGGAAGGCAAAGAACATACATGAGATGCAATTCAAACAGTTGTACTCTTTATGTATATTTGAAGAAAAAAAAAAAAGAGGAAAAAACTGGCACGTAACAACTCAGAGAAGACTGAATGGAATTCCGACTTTCATCTCCTTTACTCTGAGTTTATATGAACAACTGTTAGAATGGCAAAGCACAGATCAAATACACAGAGAAGGGTGGTTTTGCTCCTTTGCCAGAGCAGCTCTGGTATTTGCCTTCATCTGGTAGATGTCTAAGAAAGAGCCGATCCATCATAACGTTACAAGGACAAAAAGATGTCCTTATGAGGAAGACAGCCCACCTGTTCTGCTGGTATAGCTCCCTCTTCTGCTTTCAAATCTGGATGCTTTTAAAAATGCCGTGTTTGTAGAATCAAAGGCCAGTAGGTTCAATAGCAGAGGTATTTATTAGACTAGTGAATGTGACATGGAAAACACAGGTTCTCTTCAATGGCTGGAGCTACATGGTCTCTAACATACTGAAGAGGAGGCCATTAAATTCAAGACTGAGGAAGCTCTGAGCCAATCTGTCAGCACCAACCATAAAGAAAATTTACTGTTGCTCCCCTCTTTTCACAGGCTTCTATTAACAGATACACCAGCAAAAGAGGAGAGAGGCAGTGAGATGTAAATGAGAGGTAGTCAGAAGGATTTCAGAAGAACAAACAGACTTTAACATAATGCTTGCTATGCTTAAATAAAGTCAATGTTTAATGCAAGATGGTTAATTTTGTCATTACTGTTGTGAAGACCTAAGCACATCTCTTGTGACATTAAGGTACACAGCTTACTGACACAAGAAGTCACAAAAAGCCTAATGCTATTGACTGGCGATAACTGATTTTCTAGTCTTTCTACAATTCATTAATTAGTACTCAAGGAAATAGAAGTTTTTATTAAAACGAATTTTGGAATTCTAATCTATGGTAAGTAACTACACTTAGGTGAAGCATAGAAGCAGAGCAGAAACTGCTAAAAATGACAGCTCTGTACTTACTGGGTGACTTTCTATTTTTGTAGTTTTTTTCAAATAAGTTTTTTTTTTCCTGTTATAATAATTTAGAGGAATTCTTTAAAAAATTAGATTTAGCCAAAGATATATGTTCATATATTGTAACATTGTAAATCTTGGAATTGTCTGTCTAAATCAAAAAAATAGATTTGGATTATGACAGTAAGTAGCCCAAATAATACATGGCCAAATAGTTTTTTGTTGGGTTTTTTGGTCGGTTTTTTTTTTTTTTTTAAACTGAAATACACAAATTGTGCAAAACATATTGTGATGGAAGAGGATCACAAATAACATAATTTTTTTAGTACATCAGAATGACTGACGAAACAACTGCCTGAGCTTTAATCATGTCAAATTCAGATAAAATAGTCAATTTAAAATATTATAAAAACTCTGAATATACTGCAGTTGTTCTATGATGCATACAATGCCAATTGTAGGATGATGTTTCTGTCAGTTGCACACTTTAGAAAAGAATAAAAGTATTGAGTTAAACTTAGAGCATGGTACTATGATTATACCTGTTTCAACAAAGTGTAGTTGGATCCATCAGTGCTAATTTTTCTTATTTCATGATGATCAGCCAGAATTAAGAAAGGTTCCTCATCTAAACCCCGGGAGAAAGAATATATTAGACTAGCTTTTACGTTAATTTATGGAAAATCAGGAATACAATGCTGAAATACAGATGGTTTGAAAAATAAATGTTACATGCTCTGATCAATGTTATGGATGAAAGAAATATTTAAAACATTCAAATGTTCCAAGAAAGATCAATGATGCAGTATAAAAATGAACAAAGCAATCAATTAGTATATCTTTCAATGTTATTTAATTTTTTTGCCTTTGTAATATGGGAACCATACTGTATTTTATGCTAATTTAATGTCAGAGATTAAATTTGAAATGTATTTTATACCACTGGTTTTAATTTCATCATTCACTTTCAGATTATCACTACGACTATTATTTGTTACGGTTGCAAACCAAGCACATTTTGACCATTGCTTTTTGAGATTTCAATACTCTGAACAGTATAGACATAAAAACCCAGCTATTTGGACAAACCTTGATTCTCTGATTCTGACCTGAACCCAGATTTGGCTTTTTTACCCCTGGTTTTCTTGTTTATAAAAAAATATTTCTTCAGATACTCATTCATGCCATCACTTACTTTGAAACATCTCTGACACTGATGTACATAATAGTAAAAAAAAAAAAAAAAAGTATTAAAAAATACCTCTCTTTATTTTAGCTCTATTAACAGAGACCTCAGCTAAAATAATTAAAAAAATACTACTAATAATTAAAAATGTATTTAAGACTTGTATCTCCTGCTCATACATTCTGGAATGTAACGTGTTGTCCAACCTACTCTGCTCTTGTACTGAATACATTGTACCACCTTGCTTGCGTTTTACGTTCAACTCAAGACATTCTCCAGTTCTTAAATGATCCGAGGCATCATCCTCAGCACTGACTGTTGGTGGTTTGTGGAGAACGGCTGTAATGCTCTGCTCTGTTGTAAAGAGTTCAATGCAATTTATGCAAGAAATCACCATTAGGCCAAACATTCACATGTTGGCAACTCCTCGCAGCACAACCATCCTTGCCACAGCACAAACAGCTTTGTCAGGATCACTTTCGAAGTTTGATATATTACAACGCCAATAAACTGTACTATGATGTGTTCCAGCTCCAGCTGATGTGTTCTCATTTGAGTGCTCTCTGGCTTCTAAATTTACGAGTGGCTTGCAAAGCGTGCGACAGGAGTAAAGCAAAAACCGGATACTGTATTACTGCCCTCCCCTGTGTTTCCTCTGATTACTCAGGGAAGAACCTGAGACAGGAACACGAGGCAGCCAGAGGTTCCAGTCTTCTTGTCATTTAGAAAGAAAATAGAAGTTTTTTGATATTTAAAAGCAAAACACCAACAAACAACTTTGTGCAAGGCTGGAATAAGGAGTCTGCTCAAGCTGAAGGTTGCCTGCACTATGAAGGAAATCCAGCAGAACGCAGTAATGGGGTTTTTGTTTCTTTCCTGTTGACATTTTGCTCTTCCTTTCACTGATCTAGCGAATCCTACTCACTGAAGCACATAAAAATAACATCAGTGGCATAGACAGAGGGGTGAGGAAACAACCACTGTTCTTACATATCTTGAACTTTACTGTGTATTACGTATAAGACTGGTGGATTTCACATGCTATAGGAATAATGGATTTTGCAATTTCTATTATTTTTTTCCTGTTCCTCCTTTGCATGCCAGGAAGTCTGAAGTACATTCTAATATTCTAAAGTTGATGAAATAAAACAGCAGAAATCTTTTAAACACTTATCATAAACATACTATTATCATGTGACTCAGAAGTAGAATTAAGTGATTTAACTTTCCTGATACTTTTTCTAATAAAGTTACTAATTCAAACTTCTATAATCCACCATAACTATTCACTACAAATGATTTGAGCACAACACATACTAAAAATAGAACTTATTATTACATTCAGACATTGAATCACATTGCTATTGTTTATTGAAGAAGTAGTGTGCTTCAAAGCAACTCTTTATCTTGCATAAAAGGGTAACACAGACCTTGGGGCTAAGGTATTTCACAAATTATTTTGGATACAGCTGTGGACTAAAAAAACAAAGTGATACCTGAAAGGGATTTGCAGCCGTTTAGGTTATCAGGCTGTATTTCATACCCATCTGCACACAAGCATTTGTAGGTTCCATATGTATTGATGCATTGCTGGCTACAGGGAAATCCAGATGAACATTCATCAATATCTATACATGTTTTGCCATCATCCTTCAGAAGGAATCCAGGCCAGCATTTGCACTAGGAAAGAAAACCAAATACATTCATTTTGAATTACTCATTGATTCTGTTTGTTATCTTACATACTTTCGTCTGAATATATATATATATACAAACTTTTTCATGTAGTCTCAGTGTTTCAAGCAACATCTTAATTACATTGCTATTTATACTGTGTACAGGCAGACATACCTACATTTATTTTCAACTATTGCTGGTGTGACCCTAAGTACCATTCCCTCCCAAATAACCCTGTACAATGAGTAATTATTCTTTCTTCTTTAACTGAAGAAAAAGTAAACCACACCTTTTCAAAAGTATGCAAAGGATTCTTCCATTAAAATAATGATGTATGGACCCTTTGGAGTTCTTTATTTTCAAGTACACGTGCTTTTTGGTAAAGATATACAGTTTTTAATAATTTTTCTTGAAGCATTGATAACATCTAGCATTCTGTGTAGCAAATATAGTAACGTGAATGAGAACTGTTGAAGCTAATTTTTATTGGGGTCTGATGATCATCGTGGCAAGCTTATCATCTGCGATGTGAACGATGCAAAATACAACTGGGTAGAGCGGTTTTGAAACAGAGGCATAGTTTCGTCAATGGAAAACTTTGGGTCATGTTCCCTCCTGTATTCTCTGTATTACTCTCTGCAGAGACCCACGACATGCTCTCCCCACGATGTTACTTCAACAAGGTTTTTGCTGTACCCAACCTAGTCTCCAGCTCGTCTCCAGCTCTCTAGTCTATGGCCTCCTGACTAGGACATGGTTTCAGAAGTTTGAATACCTTTGGAGCTAAGCCATGTTGGACAGATTTTATTTAGTTCTCAGTGGGCCAATATTCTATTAAAAAGATGAAACGTTTGGGGGTGCAGTTAGGGTTACTTCAAGGTTAAAACCCTGAAAAAAATCTCCCTTCTTTTCTCAGCTTCTGTTTACAGGTTAGTGCAGTCAGTGGCTAGGGCTTACACAATACCCAAGAAGTATTCCTCTCTACGTCTCAAGGCCAAAGAGCAGATTCCAGTGATTCAGAAAACACCATCACATGCAGACAACTAATGGTTTTATTCTGCAACTAAGGCAGTTATACTTTGTTTAAATATTTCTCTAAATGTCTTTGACTTAGAAAAAAATTTGGAGAAAATTGGTATTCCTGCTATTCACTCCTATGTGTTTTCCTTTTTCACAACTGATTTTCAGTGCTCTGTAAACATCAGTATGATGTGTTGTATTTAAAGCATTGTATGTTCTTTTCCATAGGTTTAAAGTATGTATTGTACCAGGTTTTTTTATACAATTGGCAATTGTTTGCTTACTGGAAAAAAAAATGTGAATGTTCTTACTATGGTAGGTAAGCTACTTCATTACAAGGAAGTACAACACACTGGAATTTTATTATAATCACGCAGTAGTTAAGAAACAGTTAAGAATTAAGAATTTGCATTATATTACACCACATTTTATAATTATTCACCTTGTATCCAACAGGAAGGTCCTGACAATCTTGAGAACAGCCACTAACTTTCTTACTGAGGCATTCATTAATGTGGCAGCTTTTCTCATCAGATCCATCACTACAATCTTCTTTATCATCACAAACATTACTTTGAGGAATACACTTGCCATTTTTGCACATAAAAAAAGAGCTGTTACATGACTGCTCTGGAAAACAAAAATGAGAACACAACTTTGTGTAGTCTATTAGTATTTGGAATGAATTTTCTCATGGACCAGCTGCAATATGTGCATGTGAGATGAAACAATTGTGTCAAAATTGAATATTCATTTCTTATTGATAGTATTATAATACCTTTTTACATTTCAGTGTCTTTAAAGGTTCATTCCTCTCCTGGAAAATGTGTGAATAGTTCAACTTATTATTCCCTCCTACAGATTCGTTTTCATTTAGTTGAGAATACTCTCCATTATCTCTGCACAAAATATAGTTCTACAGTTTGCAACACTTAAAAAGCATGGCTTCTCTCCTCTGGATGTGCAGGTGTTTAGTAAAATGACTGACTGAATTCTGATGCATTCTTTGTCTGAGGACATGCATACATGGTTTTTTTTCCTGTTTGGCAAAACTTGAATACGTTGGCTCAGCTACATTCAGGTTCTTCAAATCAGAACACTTATACTTAAAGCAGGTATGTTGCCTTACCTCAAAGCAAATGAGTGATTTCCACCAAAATTGGTATGAAGGACTGGGCTACTGTACAATAAAGTCATAAGATCTAGACAGAAGAATTGGTTTTTCAAAAAGCCACAGAATAGGATATGATATACACACCAGGATTCATTTTCCACTCAAAACCCAGTCAGACAGACCTCAGCAAACTTATGCCAGTAGAAAATATCAATTAAAAAAAAAAAAATCACATTTGGTCAGTAATTTACTAACAAAAATAGACCAGTGTTTAATATCGGAAGAACAACCTAACATTGTCTTTTGTATGATCTACTTCTGTGTGATGAGTATATTAAATATATTAAACATTTTCAGGGCAAGCTATAAATTTTGACAATAACTGTGTTAATATCATCTTATTTTAGTACTAACAGAATTTATGCATTAATGAACTAGCAGCCACTTACATCATAGGAACTGCTGGCTTGAACTTTGTGAGCTGAGGTTTTGGATGCTGAGGACTGACAACACATTCTCCTTGCGAGACGTAAGCAATATTGTCATGAAAGCACTGGAGATTTAAGCTACAAGGTTTTACTTCTGCCTATCTACAATCCCAAACCATTGCTTTCCAGAAAGAAAGGTCACACATGTTATTAAAAAAATTAAATACAAACCTGAACTTTGACATTTTATGTTTATAGGCGCTTCATCAGAATGGTCTGGGCAGTCAAAATCACCGTCACATTGCCACTGGGAATTTAACAGGCATCTTCCATCAGCACAAGTGAACTCTCCAGGACGACAGTGACGATACCCTAGAAATACAGCAGTCAATGACTTCATACTTTGCTTCATACATTCGACATAAAATTTTGCATACACAAGGCAATGTAAGTAAAAGTATCTTTTGTTCCATAAAGAGATCCAAAGCATTACATGCTTATACACGAGTCTTCTACCAACAAAGAAAGAAATCAAATGTCTCTTATGCAGCATAGTCACGAAACAATTCCCACATATGTAAAACATATTTATGCAGCTCTCAATCATAAATACATTTTCTTTTCGGTGTAATTTAACTTTTTGCTATTATTAGGAAATATCTTTCTAACAGACATTTTAGAAATTACTATACCCAACAAATATTTTTGAGATATGCTTTTTACTCTATGCTTTCGCTTTAAAACACGCAGAACACTAATCATTTTAACCAGTCTAAACATGCATTTTCTAAGATGGCCACAAAATCAATATATATAAAATGTATACCTTTTCAAAGTTAAAGTGGATTTCTAACAGAAAATTATAACATATAATGAAGTAAAGAAACCACAGACAGGGATTTTCTTCTTAGAACACCTAGAGTGTTTAACCTGGAGTTCAAAACCAACAACGCAGTAGAAAAATTTAGAAAAGTCAGCACAAATTTAGTTTTCTCTATTCAATTTTGAAACATGAAAGTTGAAAAATTCCCAGAGGGAAAATCACCTTCTATTTGTAAGATTTTCATTTGTAATATTCATTACACTAAACCAGCTACTACAAAACTTATGTTCCTGTTTGGGAAAGAAAAGTGTAACTTTTCCTGTATTCTATGTGTATAAAGTCTGCCTCAAGTACTCTGTAGTCCTTTAAAAGAGCCTTGAAATCAAGCCTTGATTTAGTTTAAAACTCAAGGAAAAAAAAAAATGGTTATAAAGTAAGAATTACATAGCAATACTCATTCTGATTATAAAGAATGATTTTGCAACATTTAAAAAAAATTATGCTGAATTCTGCTTAACGTTCTTTCCTCTTGAAAAAAAAATGCAGATTTTAAGCTCCAAAAATTTGATTCGTCCATGAAATAAATCCAAATTATAACAACTACTGAAGCTTTAACTACTGAAGCTGTGAACATCTGAGATGAGCACTCATAACTCTACTCTCTATAAGTAGTTTGGTCTTTTTTTCTAATTATTTTATTTCCTGCTATGTAGTATAGCTTTTTTCTGATAGCAGATGGAGATGTAACATTTGACAGTCTGGGATGAGATATCCCTCTCCATCAAGAGCTTTAAACCTCTTGTATATCTTTAGTAGCCATTTAGAATGTGTTAATGTACTATTTTCAAAATGCAGTATGTTATTACCTCAATTACAAACATTACTTGGAATTAAAATAATTCTGTGGTCTCTTGAAGGTTTGTGGTTTTTTTTTTCTTTTTTACATAGATCATGCTTGAAAGAAGATAGGCTGACTTGATAAGGAAGAAAAGGTGAAGCTTTTTGGTTGTCTGAGACACCTTTGAGTGGAAGTTTTTACTGACCAACAGCTTTGCCTCGCGTCTGCAGCATGTCACAAGCATGTCATCACCAGAACGGCCATTGCGAATGTGCAGAACAACGGCCTCTGCTTAATATTGCCTCTGCTCTGGGAGACAGGACATAAAGAAACTGGAAACTGAAACCAGAAAATCCTTCCTGTTCCTGTATTTGTCTTTTGAGTAGCCACATAAACAAAGTATTTCATCTTCTTGATGAAATTTCATATTCTTGAATGGAATTCCTAAATTTTTTTTTAAACGTTCAAGAGCATAAGAAATACCTTAGAGGATGAGACAGGGTCTCATCTAGCTCAGTATTCTGTCTCTGACTGAAGCAAGAGGAGATGCAGTTTAGGGACAATGTATTTTGTTCTCACACTCTCCCCAGCTTGAATTATTGCTATTTGTTTGTTTACTAGTGATTAATTATTAAGATTTCATTAAAAAGACAGGATTATACAATGGAATCAAAACTTGCCTCAAAGAAATTTTCAGGGATTAGAATAATTGTGAACTTTTAAAATCTCTTTAGATGCAAATTCAGATACAAGTAAAAACCGGTTACCCCAATCACCTGTCCCATTTTTATATTATATCTGAATAATACTCTAGAAAAAACAAGAAAATATACCTTTAAATGATACAGATGAAAAAAAAAATCTAGATTTTTAAATGGATTCCCTTAATTCTGCTTTTAGGAATATATTTCAAACCAAATTTCATCCCATTCAGTAGACTGGCTGCTGAAAAGTATCTTTTTTTTTTTTTTGATATCATGATGCAAATGTCTAGCTCTAGAATTTAATAGAGCTATGACTAAGCTACCTAGTTTGCAGTCAAATCAGAAATCACATGTTTAAAATCTTGGGGAATTAGGCAGTTATTTTTACATCCTGACAACACCTTGAAAAGTCTGTTTTGGAATTTGATTCCTACCCTCTAAGAGTAGTTCCCTTTCTCATAAAAGAATGTAACCCTTTCCTAAAATTACACTATAACGAGTTTACCATACTAGTCACACACTAAGGCGAGTATTTGATTACCAGCTAACAGAAAATTGCATTGGAGTAGTGCAACACATAACAAATGCTGCTGTAGATTTCCATTTACTCAGTAGAAATTAAATAGAGGCAGTGCCTGAAGGCAGGTCCATACTACAATTAGATCAGGAGTTTGTACATCCTCTGCTTCTGTTGCTGTTTCCTCCTTCTGTCTCTTTCCAAAAGTCTGTCAAACCATCACTATTTATTTCTATTTTAAGAGACCATGCACGTGTATGATGCTATAGAAAACAAATGAAATACACCAGCAAGAAATTATAAGCATGTAGAAAAAATTGCACCTATTTCTGAAGTTTGTGACTGTTTAGTTCTAAATACTTATTTAGGAATTGCAGACTGCTTCCAAGTAAAATCTGATCAGAAAGGTTCTCCTGCTCCCCCCACCATTCCACTTGATCATACAGTGCTAAATAGAGGAACAAACCCATACTGAGTCACTTTCTATAAAGGGTTCTGGCACAAACGATTACTAACGGAGGAAATAGTTTACAGTTTCATTATCGTGTGGGTCCACTCTCCCAGCCGCCTTCTGGCAAAAGGGCCCGGACAACCACAGCTGTTAAGAAAGCAACGTGAGTATAAGAGCGGGGGCTTCGAAGCGGGCAGGATGGGCACAGCAGGCGGAGGTGCGTACCTGACCTCACGGAGAGCTACAGCCCTCTGTGGATCCGTGGGCATGCCTACTTGTAACCCCGTGTCCCGGGCTGGGGCAGAAGGCGCACGTAACTCTGCTCTGTGTGTGTCTGTGTGTTCAGAATATTTTGGGACTAGTTATAAAATGGTGTTTAAAAATGCAGAAGATATATCAACATTTTGCAGGTGTGATTTCCTCATCGTATTGCTGCTATTGATACTGAATGTACAGTTCGCTGATTTCCGATTAGTTATCTGTCATTAATAAACCAATAACCTGCTTTAATCCTGATTTGGTTTAAACTACATGAACTAAGCAGTTTTTCCCTACAACAGCTTATTGTTGCGCACCGCTCCTTTCAAAACACCATGTAGTTTACATAAGTGAAAAGCAAATGGAGTTTGCTAGGAAAGGTGTGTTTGTTCCCTTCTTTCTTCAAGGATCTAGAAGTCTACGCTGGCAAGCGGTGTGGCGCAGTAAGGGAGGAGCAGTAGAACGAAACAGCTGGGACGGAGAACCCAATATCCACACTAGATGCATTGCAGGATTTTACCTCACACCAGCTCTCTTCTCCTCTTGTGGACTTCATGCCCACTCCTAGCTGAATTGTATTAGCTGGCTCAGCTTCAGAGGGTTTTATGTGTTTTTTTTCCTATCGGTTCACTTGCTTCGACACTGCTCTCTGTGAGCCAAAACACAGTACGTGGGGGTGAGCGGGAGAGTCGCTTCAAAGGGGCTCTCCTGACCTGACCCATCTCATGTTGATGTGGCAGGAATGGCTGCTGCCTCTTAAGTACCAGCCTGCTTCTGGTGAGCACAGAGAGAAAAAGGACAATTTGGGGACTGCCCAGTTCACCCCAGGAACAGATTTGTTCCATGTCATATACAGTTCTAAGTGATGTTGATGAAATCTGTTCCTTGTATGACCAGCAAACAAATAAGCTCTTATTTGCTACATTATAGTCTTTTCCTACAATGTTCCATTACATGTTTGACTCAAACTTTACATGAAAAATTTTATTAAGTGCCAGTACCAAACATGTTTTTTCTTACAATCTTTGGATGTCTACTTGCATCGTTTATGCACATACACTCCTCAGGTGGTGTGTACAATAGAAATGCCTAAAATACATAGCTAGCTATCTTCTGCTGTGGTTCTTATCTCTTGAGCACATCTAATAGAGTAAATAAGCAATATAGATTTTAACTGCACAAAATCAGGCATGACAATCAATAACTTGCTTTTTTGGACAGAATATTTGTTTTGCATTTTCCATAAATATTATTTAGATAGATGGATGTTTCTGAGTATGGCCTAGATATACTGTACAGACATTCATATAATATAAGAAACCCTAAATTCACATGAATGGCAAAAATTAAACATTCACATATGGCTTTAGTTGGTATCATTTAACTGCAGCGATAATCATGACAGAGAAGTTTCATTATTTCATAGAAAAAACATGTATAGAGACAAAGATATAAAAAATATACATAACGAACAAGAAATTATGGACTGCACATTTTTAAATTCTGTTAAATGCTATTAGCAATCAACTGTAAATCACAACTATAGCAAATAATTTGTCATTGTAGCTCTAGCTCCAAGTTAGTACCAAGTTGTATTCATTAACACATAATTTAAAAGTTAACATTAAAACAATTTTAAAAAGTGAAGAGCTTTCTTTTTCAATAGTGACTTAAAGTAACAGACCTTGCAGAAGGCCTTAGACTTAACAGTCTGAAATTTTTCTGTTTACTCTACTTTTGTTATACTTGCCACATTCCAGAGATTCATCTGATCCATCTCCACAGTCATCATCATGGTCACATACAAACTGTTTGGGAATGCAGACTTTGTTATGGCACATGAAAGCATTCTCGTCACAAGTGTTATTAGGAGCTAAGGAAAATACAGTACATAAAAATAAATGAAATTGAGAACAGTAAGATATATAGCCATTTTCTTACAGAAAGACAAAATGAGAGTAGTTAGTCTGAGAGGATTCAATGGAAATAACCATAACTTTTGAGTCATACAAAAAGCACCACAAAATTCAATAGCATAAAAAGCTAATCATCACCACAAAGATAGCTAAAGAAGTAAGGATAGCTAAAATCTCATGTAATCCAAGACAAAAAGGCTTCAGATGTTGATGATGTCTACAGCTAATCAAAGGTCTACCTCTGAAGAAAAGAACATTTGGGAAGTAGAGATGTCCTTCCTATGTTACTCTGCTCCTGAACAAAAGCTCTTTAAAATCCATAAATACTCAAAATATAACTCAGCCTAGTTGGTAAGTCTATGAATATGCTATACGAATACGCATTCTGTGGAGAGAACATATTTCAATATTTTTAACATAAACCATTTTTATATACATGAGTAAAACAAAACCCCTAATGAAACCACTACTGAACTCCTGACACTTTTAATAGAAATGTATCTCAGAAGACTGGGACTAATAGTTTATAGAGCAAGAGATGTCAAGATCTGAACAATTAGCCAGAATAAATTGGAGACAGAAGCGTATCTCCCTTTTTGATACACAACCTCCCTGACACGCAGCAGCTTTTTCTTCAGGAAGAGGAATAAAAATGCATAGTCAATAATGTGCTAATTTTCATTTGTAAACACGCTGTATAATGTCTATGACGTGACACACATACTGATCTTCAGCTGGTGTGCCTCAGTATCTATTAACAAAACCTGAAGATGTTAGGCTGATTAAAACATTGCCGGATCCTGGTATGTACGCTCACATGTGGTCCATCAATCTTTAGTAACAATCTTGACAGTATAAGGGTATGATACTACAGACATAAACAGCATCTGGATATTGTAAAGGCAGAAGTACCAGGAAAAGAAATACTATACATTTTGAACACGCAAACATACCACAGCCTGCTGTCGACAGTTCATCACTTCCGTTAGGACAGTCTCTCTCACCGTCACAAAGCCAGTGCTGGGGAACACAGGCATGGGAGCCTAAGCAACTGAACGTATCTGCTGCGCAGGTCACCGAACCTGAAAAAAACATTACATATGAGTGCTGAACCTGTTCTAACTGTTTTGTTTTTTTTTTTTTAAATGGGTAATGACTGCGTAAGGGTGTTTTATTTTAAAATAAAGCTGAAAGAAGATTTTGTTCTGCACGGTACGATAAACATACTGGCTAAGACTGTATTTTACAGTAAAATTTTGACAATCTACCATTTCTTCCATTCTTTCCATTTAGTCAGCCTCTTAATTTTCTGCAAGGAAATTTAATTTACCATACTTCAGGAAAACTATCCAACAGAACAACTTTTCAAATCAATTTTGCTCTCTATGTTTGACTGCATGTTTGGACTGACGGAACAAAGGAACTCATCTTGTAAACCGTGTAATCCTCACATCACTATATGCTATGCCAGGACGCTAAAGGCATTCAAAACTTGCGTGAGTCAGCCCCGTGTGGAAGAGAACAATGTGCACCAAGTACAATAGTAGTGGGAGTAAGAAAATGCCTGACAGTTCTACTGCAAGTAACTCAACATATTGTTTATTTGACTAGTATCTTTTTTTTTTAACAGGTTTTTCTCCAGATAAGAATATTATATCCTAGGATTAATTTTACTCTGTTTGAAGTAAACTCTTGCGCGATCAATCACTTAATGTATTCTCTTAGATAAGTTAGATATACTTCACTAAAAAGGATACAGTGTATTTTCTGCTAATTTTAATTAGAAATTAATAAAATAGTAAAACAAATTTTAAAATTTGGGGTTTTTGTACTATTTATGCAAGAGAGACAACTTTTGTTTACTTATACTCATTTGCCATTTTTTGATACTTCTGAAGTTAAACTTCATATTCAATAAATATTGATTTTGTAAGACTGAAAAATCTGGAGTCATCTTGATCTCTCTTTTCTTCTTGCAATTCAGATCTGCCTCCTGTTCCTAAGAGGAAATAGAGCCTTAACTCTCCCCTCTTCATAACTGGTGTGGATTCTTCCCTCTTCAAGAGATGGCCTACAATTTTATTGGTAGGCTTCCTTCTAATAAGAGATCTACAATGTATTGCAAGTCAAGATATCAAAAGAAGTAATTCTGAACAACCTTAAAAAAAAAAATAAAAAGGTATGTTGTAGTGACACTTTGCAATTTGCTGGCCTTTGTTTTCCCCCTCCCTTTTTCTATTTTCTGCTCTAAGTTTCCTGTTAAGTTTCAGGCCTTGATGTTTCTTAGGGTTTCGCATATGGTAGTCCCAGACGAGGTGCTTGTCTTCTCATTTCACACCTTCTCCCTTTCCTAGGGGAGCGAGGCAGGGAGAAATCTTCCCTGTCAAACAGACAGTGCCTCCAACTCCCCAGTCCTCAGCATGAGCTGAATACTATGAAAAAATGTATTGTAGATGGATGTCAACTTGAAGTTAATGTAGTAATTCATTCATATTTTGCCATTTTAGAACAGTATAATTTCCACCTTCATCCTTTTCATTTGTTGGCATTTCTACATCTGTGTTTGATTAAGAAATTACTTTAACAAACCACAACTCTGAATATAAGCAGAAGAGATTTCTTCTCTGTCTACTTAACATTTCCAGTAAAGTTATCAACAATATTTTTACTGTGGTTCCACACAGGAAATATAGAATAAAATACTCTTTGTTGAATGGACTTTAAGTAAGAGGACTTTTGAAAAGGAACAAATATTTAAGAGTTAGAAGTTGAAATTTTAAAAAGAAAATCTTAAAATACAGCATAGATAAGGATAGAACCAACGTATAAAATACCATGAAATTGTGACAATATGACTTGACACAATGTGATTTTCTTTTGAAAAGAACTCACTAACACATTTCCAGTCAACTGAGCTCCAGAATGGAAGTAAAATTTTCAATTCCTTATGCAATTTGAAGGGTTTGGGAATTTGAGAGGAATATTATGCAATAATGCTTATGACTGTATATATAAAAATTTAAAGGGAATAGGAGAAAGAGCTGGGGGGAAAAACAAAAACAACTTTAGAGTCTTCAAGCACCTACCACTGAAATGTAAAACTCCAGTAGCAATACAGGGGTTTTACCTCAAGGATGGGAATTGGAGAAAAGTTTGGTTCTCCTTTTGCCCATGCTGGTGTGCCATTCATATCTTTACTGACAGACTACACAAAAATCATATAGTCCCCATAAAAAAGCATCTAGCTACTGGCTGGAGGGGGCTGGGGGAGGATATTCTCTAATACCCTATCCTTAAAGCACGTGCTCTTTGAAGATGCTGTACTTGTTCCCTTTCCACCACCTTCTTGGATCAGTTGGTCTCTTTCAGTATGTGTGATCTGACACAATACAGAACTAAAATTATTCTACTTACCACAAATAGCATCACTCTCATCTAAACCATCTCCACAGTCGTCCTCACCATCACAAGTCCATTGCTTAGAGATGCATTTATTTGCAGAGCAAGCAAATTGATTCCATGAACAAGATGAATCTAGGAATGACACCAGTCACTGCATTTGTTAGGTTCATACCAGCACTGCCTTCCCTGTATTCTCTAGCATAGTTTAGGAATCTCCACACTGCTCCTTTCTGTCCTCCCAATTTCAGTGTATTAAAATACTGAAACACAGTATAATCCTAATCTTGGTATTTAGGATGTTACGGGGTTGTCTAAGAGTTTGCATTCACCAATACAAACAAACAATACAATTGTTTGTCAATACAAACGAACAAAACAATTCACCAATAAAAACAAACAAATAAATAAATAGTAAAACATTCAAAATGCTTACATTCTAATATTTTTCAACATTTTGCTAGTCGGATGAGGACAAACACTTTAAAAACGTAAGTCTGGTTTGTGTATTTCACGTGGATGTTATAACTACAGTGAACTGCTTTATTTTGGTAGTAGGGCAGAGATGGCACAGTTCAAATTTTCCAACACAGCCTTCCTCTTGGTTTTGCAGTATTTAATGGCATCTTTAAGAGATTTAATGTGCACTTCTCTCACAAGAAAAACTGTTGTGTATTTGCATTCTGTTGTCCCATTTAAACTTTTGTATACATTGAAAATAATGGCATGCTTCTGCATTTCCAAATCGGTCTTCACAACTGCTCTAAGTGCTACTATTATGATCTTTCCTGAAAACTTCAAATCATCCGCTTTTCCCAGACTTCTTTCTTTAAGAATAAAATTTATTTTGTTTTAACTGATGACAAATTTTAATATTAACAATAAAAAGAATTTTAGGTAATACAATCTGAATTTAAAAGTAGAGTGTTGTAACAACTATCTCAACATAGGCAAGAGCAATAAGTAAGGAAAAAAGAATGTACTAAACCCCGTTCCCTCTCTACCACAAAAATTGTCTAATAGGTATTACAATATTGCATATAAGTATGTATGTGTAATAAAACCTGGAAACATAAACACTGAGTCAACACAAAACCTTCTGATTTTCACAGTGCACAGCAGTCGCTAATTTTGAAGTTATAAGATGTATGTATATAATGTAAACTGCAAACCAAACATGGAAGCATGTTAATGGAAACTGGGTCATGAAGAGACTAACATGTAACTTTCAATCATGTTAAGTGGTAAAGCAGAAAGAAAAAAAAAAAAGGAATATACAAATTTCAGGTTTTATTTAAATGGGGAAGATGAAAATTTGATACTGCTTTTGCTGTTCTGCTACAATTTAATTATAGAAATAATTCGTTCAAGTAATCCTTCGTTCAGGTAATCCATACAAATATAAGTTAAAAGACCAGCTCTGACTATGAGCAAAACCAACCTGCGTTGCTCCTCAATTAGTGTTTAAGAATCTTAAAAGATCTGAGACAGAATGGACCCTTAATCTGGTTCACAGTTTCTGCTGTATTTTATTCACATCACTGTTGTTGTTACTTTAAATAATTATACCTGTATGGCTTCTGATGCAAAGAAATGTCTATTTTTATGTCATAAAGGGCTATTTTGGTTACTTCCTGCTGGGGTCACACAACATTGATATGAATTGATTATATCTATAAAACTGTCCTAATGAGGAATTATGAAGAATTAGTGAAATTGTTATATATTAAAGCAATAGAAAGTCTGTATACAAATATATATTTAGGAGAAAAAAATTTGATAGGGCTTTCATTCTGGCATGAGGTCAGGTTTAAAATATTGGCAGCATGAAGTATTAGAGAGTTGAATCTGAAAAAGTGGTATTAAAGACCTTTTTATATAGCTCTAGATTCAATCTCTGAGATACAAATGCACACTTCCTTCTGTTTTCAAAGTGCATTAGTGATTACAGAGATACAAATAAGATAAAATGCTCACCACAGTGCAATTCATCTACTCCATCCTCACAGTCTTTCTGCCCATCACAAAGCCAGGTGGTCAGAATACATCTTCCACTAGGACAACCAAAATAATTTTCTTCACATGTGGGTTTGTTTTGAACTGTGATAAAATAAAGAATGTAATGTAAAATGGTCTCTACTAGTATGATTAGGAGCCTAATACATTTCTGCTAAATTTCTGAATTCTAATGGACAACAAAGTGTTTATGTCTAAAAATGCAAAAAAAAAAATACTATTTATATTATTTAATTGTGTTCATACAAATTAGAAAATAGTGATAGCTAACTAGTTTAGGGAGCTGAAATACTTCATTTATTTAGAGAAGAACCAGAGCCCAGCTTCAACCTAAATTAAAAGGACCTTTAGAGGAAAGTGGTTTAGTTCACGGGTTTTAAGCTCAGGTAGATCAACATTGCTTGTTGTTTTACACCAGCTGAAGAAATTGCCCTTCTGATCTATCTGCCAGCATCTACAAGTTAACCTAACCGTGGCAGTATTTTGTTCACATTCACTGGGATAAGCTACAAATCTGATGCATGCACTGACTAACTGGAGTTATACCACTGATGTTGGAGCCAGAGATTTAGACTTTGTCACAAATGAAGAAGTTGTTCTTCCTTGTCTTTTTTCTTTGTAGAGCGTGAAAATCACTTAAGATTTTACTTTTATGAATGCTTAGAAAACAGATGTGAGGAAAGAAAACATACCATATATTTAGTTTCATGACATAAGCAGAAATATTAGTCTAATGAGTGGCACAGGCTATTTTCAAAATCTCAAATAAGGTCTTTGCCTGGGAAAACCCTAGTTCCAAGCACTGGAGATCACTGAAGCTCTCTGCCAAGGGTTCCATTACTCCTTTAATATATTGGGGCTATCGACACTGGTTTTATCTCCCCTCCCCCCCACAAAAGAAAGTTAAAGTTATCATATTTATGGCTTCTACAGCTGTATGAATAGAAAAAAAGAATAAAGAAAGAAATGGGATGTCTATGATGACTGGGTAGATATTAAAGATTGTCTAAGTATAGCCAACCCTAAATGAATATTTTGCCTTAATTTTCTGTAAGAACAATGGTACTGAACAAAGACTATGAATGGGAATTATCATATTCATAATAGAAACAACACTCAAAAACTTAATGTTCCAAAGTTGGTCAGTTTTGAATGAAATGGCAAAGGAAATCACATGTAGGTTGAACTGGAATGGTATTGCTTCCAAGTAAAGGGAGGAATGATCCGGGCAATTAGTCACACATTAAAATGATGGAACTTTTTGGCACGCATTTGAAAGACAGAATAAAGTAATACAAATAAATGGACGATGGAATAAAATGCAACATTAGTTTGCTTATGCAACATTAGTTTACTGAAGCTATAGCACACTGCCCTCAAAATCTTCTTTGGTATGGAAAAAAAACCCCTATAGACAAAGGAAATACAGTAAATCTAAGCTATTTTGAGCTCAGTGAAGCATCATATACAGCAAATTCTAAAGAATTATTAGATCATCTGGAGAATATAGAGAATAGAATACAAACTGTAATTTAATATGCATCTGGCTTACAGGGAGGATGAAAGTTCTTAATGTCAGGTTGATTGACATTGGTGCTGAAGTTCTAGGTTCCTTCTGGATCCTGGTAATGTTTTCATCAATAAAGTTGGCAAAAAATATAGAAGAATTCTAACAGAAGCTTTTGGTGACCCAATGGGCTCATCACACATAAAAACAGAATATTAAATGGGAATAATCAGATGATGGTAAAAACTAGTCTAGCAAAAATTGGATGGTAATTAACAACATAAAATCAAACGTAAATATTTATTTTTACTAAACAATAATTCTTAGAAGAAAGAGAGGTATTGGTCACAGGAAGACAATTACAATCTAGCATTGTGCAATCTACAATTATGAAAACAAACATAAACAAAAATTTAAAATGTATTTTCACTGATACAAGGCAAAAGCAAGACTTCATCTGATATACTGGATACTGGTCTGGTATATTCCAGAGAGATGCAGGTTGAGATGACTAAGATGACACAGATAGGTATCCCTGTCTTGAAAGCAGGAATTCTAAAATGCCTTGGCTTAATTTGCCATTCAAGTAAAGAGTAAGGATATGATTATTGAAGGACTACAAGGTCCTTCTCAGCATAAGAACAGCTATAAACTGGAATACATGTCGACTAGAAATTAAAAGAATGAATGAGGTTCTGGAAGATGACAATAATAGGAATACTATGAGCAAAAAACACTACTAATTTTTAATTCTATAGATTTTTGTATAAAAGCTCAAGGTGCAGGAGAGGAGATACAGGCTTGACATCCCCAGAGTCTTTTTACCAGTGCACTGTCTTCAGTTTGAGCAGAATTTCATAGTATGGGCCTAATCCTGCAAATATGTATCAATGAACCTGTGTTCATTAAAGTATTCTCATTCTAAATACAGTTTATCACTTATTTATTTGTAGGTATGTTTACATATTGTACTTAACATTCTCAAACTTAAATGAGGGGTTCTGAATAATAAAGGAGCAAACACATCAATGTCATCTTTCATTAGGTAAGAATTTAATATTGTGAATAATTCATTGGTTAACATGAAATATGGTATTAAATGTCTCAATGATGGGGTTAAGGATTGTATAATCCCTAAAAAAGATCCTACAACCCCAAACAAATTAGAAAATAAATATTTATTCATAATACAGCTAGATATTTATACTCATTTTTTGTTAAGAATTTGATTTTGTATAAGACTTCAGAATTTAGACTAATCCAAATAACCTATGAAATAACAGAAAGCAGATGCTAAAACCATGATTATGAGATAATGAGCATTTCTCAAGACAATTGACAATTGAATGAGCATTTCTCAAGTTTATGATTTTTTTTTTTCTACATGTCATAAGGGTGTAATGTCTTTCCCACAGGAGAGCAGAAAAAGACAGGGAAAACCTAGAAAAGTACCACAATCTCCAGCTGTAAATACCTCTCCTTTTTCTGGAAGCCTACAATCTCAGCCCTGGGACTGGGACTTAAGTGTACCATGATCTCTTTGTACTGGCTGAAGACCAGAACAATCACAAAAGCAATAACCCTGGATTCTATCCTGGCAGTCTACCCCAAGTACCTCAACAAAATAAAAGAGAAAGTTAAAAAAGTAAACAAGAAAAGAAATATCACCCACTAAAGCTGTAGCTAATAAAAGTTCCCAAGTGATTGTGCTGAAGCTTGATGAGCTTGACATTTTAATGACTGATGTTTTACTTAAATAAAAATGATTAATGACAGACCTAACCTTGAGGAAATAGAAAGCCAGACATTACAGTTTTCTTCAGAGAAATGCATTAGTAATTTGTAATAATTTGCATAATCTAATGAAATATAAACTAAAGATTGGTGAAAAAAACTGCATTCAGCATTATATTAATCTCTGTATGAAATAAAACAGTATTGACTGAATAAATATTTTGCAACACAATTAGAAAAAAGAACCAGAAATATAGGAACATATTTTTCAAAAAGAGTTAATTAATTTTTTCTTTTTTCTTTTTCACAGTTACCTGGGCATTTTAGTTCATCTGTATAATCTCCACAGTCATTAGATCCATCACATATCCATTCTGGCAGTATACAAAGTGAAGTCGAATTACAGCTAATAAATCCTGAAGATTTTATTCCAAGTTTATAGAAGTAAGCACAGTTTGTATTATCTGGAAAGAGACAGTAAATTACTATGTCACACCTAATACAGATTGAGAGCCTTATAGTTTGGTTTCCAGGTTTAGGTTGAGTTTGTGCAGACCCTACAGCTGCTGGTATCCAACCAGTAATGACTATGAATTAACTGCTATGTAACAAGGAATAATCCTGGAACAGATGCTACGATGAAGCACAGACAAACAGGAACTTACTACAGTTCTTTTCATCTGAAGCATCTGCACAATCAATGATCTGGTTGCACTGTGCTGATTTTCCAATGCAAATCCCATCTGCACAACGGAATTCTGTTGAAGCACACGTTGAATCTATAACATATGGTTATAAAAGATGTAAATTTGTGTACTAAACAGACTCTTCAGATGCATATTATATGTATGGTGTTTAAACCTTCTACCTTTTAGGATGAGACATTCAGAACACACTGTACCTTCCATAGCTAAAAATTCAGTAGAAATACAAGGTCTAATAAACTTGAAAGCATAAGTTTCTAATTTTAAAATTTATTTTTTGAGCTGAAGAGTCTCTCTCTAGATAATTCAACTCTATTTGAGATAGTCACCATGTGAGGAAGGAAGAAGCACTTCCAGGACCATCTACACATCTCTCAGATTTCTTTCAATGTAACACCAGGTTGGGGTTTTTGCCTGTATGCTTTTCTCTCTACTCATATTCAGCTAAATGATTAAAAACCATGCAGTGCTTTCAAAAAAAATGCTAGTTACTACAGCTACATAGGTTTTAGCTATATATTGTGGAATAATTTCCCCTCCAGTCTTTCTGAATTGTAACTAGAGGATTTGTGTTGTCTGCTGGCTAGACTTTATTAATTTGCTGATGCACAGATATAATAAATATTAATGTTATAAGACATAAAAAGAAAAATAATTCTGATATAAAAAGGAGAATAATTCTGGTAAGTTTTGCAAAGGACACAGACATTGCCATGCATCTGAGAAGCAAAGCAATAGAACACTAGCTACTTCAAAGATGCAACAGTGCAGCAGATGCAGAGAAGAAATCGCCCATCTTTCAAAATTTCCATCTGTGGTAAAGGTATGATATAAATGAGGTAAAGGTATGATATATATATCATTTATATATGATATAAATGATATAAATGAGGTACTCTCTCATTTATTACTTCACAGAAGAAGCAGTAATTGTATTTTCTGAGTTTTCCATAGCCAAAAACAGTCTCCTTCTAGAGGACTGTAGGTGTAAACCAAAATCGGTCTTCATGTCAATCCCAACACATGCTCTCTCAAACATACCAGTGTGCACCTGCTTGTTTTTGAATTCTAACAAAACAAATCCCCGCACCTGTAATTCCAATAAAGTTGTATGCATTTTCTAGCTACTTCTATTTACGTACTAAGTATTTACAGAGCAATATTCTGAAATCACCTTGGAAGTAACTGTCATTTACCTTTACAGTCAAATTCATCAGAGTTGTCACCACAGTCATTTGCTCCATCACACACTTTGTTACTTGAAACACAGCGACGATTAGAACATGGCTTGAAACCCTTCCGACAGCCTCTGTTTTCTGGAAAGTTAAGTACGAGCACATAATTCCACTTAGACACTTGATATATAATAAAAATAGCCTTACATTAAAACCAGACAAACATTCCAGAAAAAAAACATTTTAAATGAAAATGCATTTGAAGCTACAGGAAAAACTTCGGAAATTGTTCATTTATTGTCCAGCAGAACTTGGACTGATAAACAGATAAAGAATAATAAACGAAAGCATGATGAGAAAGAACGAAAGAATGACAAAAAATGAAAAAGAAAAGCCTAATTCCCAATTTTCATTATCTCGTGGTATAAAAAGCCCATGTGCTTTAAATGCATTTGTTTAGATACACTTTTGTCAGGCATGTGACAATGTTTGCATATAGCATCAATAATTCTATCATATAGAATGAAATATACCAAATTTACCCTAAAGCAAATCAGGAATAAACGGGAGTAAAATAACAAAAAATATTAGCAGAAAAGTTTCTGGATTTCTGAATATCAATACTGTAAGTGTTCTGCTTAAGTAGGTACACTATTGAAGAATGTAAGAATTTTACATATGTTGATATCTTTGAAAATTCAGGAATTACTTACTAAAGCCCTAACCATTGTAGAAGTCATGCCACAATAATAAATAAATAATGTTCATTGGATTAGTTAATCAATAATAATGACTCCAGCATCCTGTACTTTATCAGATTCAAAAACCAACATACTGTATATGACCTAGTGCATGACAGAACCACAGTTCTTCCTGCTTTTTCCAATGTATAGCAAAAAGTTCAGTATGGTTGATTTAAATCAGGCAAAATGTACACCGTCACACTACAAATTAATATAATGTCCTTCATAAAATTATGTGGCAAATCCATGGAAAGACAAGTTGTTGGATCTTGCATTTTTATTTTATCAGTATTGTAGAATAAAGTATAAAATAGTTTTAGCAGCTCAGTAAAGCTCAAACCTATACTGACACATAAGGCAACTTCTCTGGAATGACAAGAATGAGTATTTTGAGATTCCTCACCAGCTACCACTTTCTTATTTATTCCCAGATAACTTTCTCTCTACTCCTTCAACCTACTCGCCTCTCCTAACAAAGTAAAAGAAACTATATGAAATATTAATCTTTCTTCCATGAACTGTGAATGAAATAAATGACTAAAATTAATAGTAAAGGCAAAGAGGTTTAATCTAGATAAAAATATAGCTGACTGGGTTTTTTGGTGGTGGTGTCGGTTTGGGGGTTTTTTTGCTTGGTTCTTTTTTGTTGGTGGTGGTGGTTTGTTTGTTTTTTTAATTACTTCTTATGTCTAAGCAAGATGCATACATAAATACAAATATGTCAACACATACTTAGTAAAGAAACCTAAGAAGGAATTCACAGACGTGTGTCATCTACTTTTCAGTGATTTGAAGCTGTCACTTGTAATTCAATGGCCTTTCCCCCCGGTAACTAGAAGAGATTTGTAGATTTCAGATTCTTAGTTCCTTGTCTGATGCGTTTTCTTTTTTTTCAGATTCAAACAAACCAACCTCCTTAGTTATCTACATGTAGATGATCTGATGGAATGTTGCTATTAGTTTTACATGACACGATCAAAGCAATTATCACACAGAAGTCTGAAAGCTAAGGGGGAACAAATTGAAGATGAAAGAAGAAAAAAAATTACATAGTATCAGTTGCTGTACTCCGATCGTTGGTGTTACTTTTTGTAAGGAAAAAGAAAAAAGAAGAAAGCTATTCCATTTCTTTCTTCCAGTATCAACCCTGACTGTTATTCCAGTATCAACCTTGGAGTTGGACTCAATGATCCTTATGGGTCCCTTCCAACTTGAGATACTCTATGATTCTATTAAAAAGGCAGAGGTGAACTCCAGGAATTAAAGCAGACATTTTCATAAAACTATAGAGGTGGCAGGTATAAACAAAATGGAGGGGTTGGAAATGACATGGAATTGTTCATACGGGAAACAGAGGAGATACCAAGGCTGGGATATGAATATACAGAACAAGACAAAGGCCAAAACTTACAGGCACACAGGTAACAAGGAGATTCACTTAATATGCAGGATACATGAATTCACTAAGGTGACTCAGTGATTTAGGAAAATTATTTGAACAGTAGTGTTTTAGACACTGCAGCAGGCAAACTCAGTTGGACACAAAAAACCTGGAAGCGATTCAGTTAGTGATTATTAGGAAAAAAAAAAAAAAGGAAGGATAGAATCCTTTGGGAAAAATATGAAAGTAGACAACTGTGCGTCTAACTTGTTGCAAGATGCAGACTGATTGGTGGGAAGAATAATGATATTATAAACTTAAAGAGAAAATTGAGTGGAAAGATTTCTATTACTCAGCCATTTTTGTATTTTATGATACTTCTATTCACAATCAGAGCAAATCTTACTAAATACGGAAAACTAAATCAAAATTGCTAAATTAAAGCTGAAAATACTCAATTTTTCATCTTTGAAAAAGCAGCTAGCTGTGGTTTTCCTTATTTTTGTTTTAGAGACAGAAATATAAGAACATCTGATATTATTCTTTAAAATATGTCAGCTAATACATGAAGTTTGCAAGGAAAATATATTCAGGTATAAGTAGTTCTATCCATATAATGTCAGGGGTTTTTTTAATGTGCAAGTTGGCATTTTCTTCTTGTGCATCTTGGCAAGCAGTTGGTATGAGTAAGTAGAAAAGTCACAGAGGAACCAATATAAGCATGTATAACCAAAATAAGAATGTGAAGGTGAAACGTCTGGAAATACTTACCACAGTAGAAAAGTTTCTCATCAGACTTGTCCTTACAATGAGCAATGCCATCACAAGTCAGCTGATAATCAATGCATTCACCATTTCCACATTCAAACTCAGAATAAAGGTTGCAAGTAGAATTTTTAGCTAAAAATAAAACATATTAACATGTAATTTTCAGTAGCTTTTACACTTAGTCAAAATGAGAAAAATGTTGGCTGCATTTAAAATATCTCCTACATGTTTTTTGAAAACCTAAGTACAAAAAAACCCTACCATGGCATCAGAACATAAAAGCTTCTACAGAGTGGTGGCCTGCAAGACTGCTATACTTCTCTGTAAATATGTTGATATTATGCAGGATTGAGGACAGATATCTAAATAGCAAACAATTTTCAGAAATTTTATGGTGGGGTGAATTCCAAAGCAAGGTAAGAGAGAGTCCATAAAATACAGAGCCAAATATCCATGAAGGAACACATAGTGAAGCAACTTAAAGGCAGTGATTCTGCTGAGACGATGACATTGTCACTACTGTGCTCAACTATCCGCTACCCACACATGCCTCTCCACAACCCCCCAGCTTGTATGCAACCCGTTCTTAACAGATGTTTAAAGAAACCTCTTCAACATAGCACATCCAAGAGCAAGAAGTAAACACTTAACCATTACCTAGCAGTTAATTTGAAATCTCAACTCTGTTTTGTGGCACTGTGCAGCTGCTCTGTGGGTACACAGGTACCAGCATCGATGTACTACATCCCACGTGGAAGATCTAGCCTAACACCCAATGATGAAAACCTGCTGTTTGTACTTTACCTATTTCTTTTTACTCACAAAAAATCATGGGCAGACATGTAAATTTTTGTGTTCTCGCCTTCTCAGAGCAGATGTTTTTTCTATTATTTTAGAAGAGAACAAGATGCACATTTAAAATTTTGACTCTTGCTTTCTCTTGCATATAGATTTTCTATTAGTTCAGTTAGAAATTAAAAAAGTATCACAATATTTACACAGAACAATGTGGTCATGAACTTTGTGCCAGCACATTTACTTCACATGTATGGTTCTAAACAAAATATCAAACTTGAGAGAAAGGAGAAGTATATAGGACAATTCAAGAGGAAGAATAGGGAAGTGATACCTAATTATTATGCTTTTTCTCTTGTTTCCATTATAATTACTTCAGTTCAAATTCAGGAAGAAGTGATGTCCGCTATATGCAAAAGTCAAGGCAACGCAAATTGAAAACATTTCTTGATTTGATTCAAACATGAAGAAAAATATAAAAGAAGTGCTGGAAATACAGATTCTGGACAAGGTGAGATCTGATCTTGAATATGATTTATACAGTCCTTTAAATGTTAATCAAGTTTATCGCGGCATTTGTTTTTCTCTCTTTTTTCCCCTATTTTTTAGCATTGTAAGAACTTAGATCTTAGGAAAAGTCATTCTCAATTACATTTGTAGTTCATCTAGTTCAGCATCGTAGACTGCAATCTTTAGAGAAAGATGAGAAAAAAAATCAAAATGTATGTATAGTATAATCTGCCCTCAGTTAAAGTCTAACTGAAAAACCTTGTAGAGATTGCTTCAAACCCCAGATTTCCGAAAGAAAGCATTTTAATGTCTTTCAAAACAGTTTATTTGATTAGAAACAAGTAGTCTGGGCAGTCTTATTACTCATATAATCATCCAATCCCTCTTTGAATTTTACTGAAGCTTTGTCTCAAGAATCTTGACTGGCAGTAAGTTATATAGTCTAATTACACTTTGAAAGGGCAGTTAATTCCTTTTATCAGTTGGAATTGCTAACTTTCAATTTTACTGAGTATCCCTTTCAACTGTGTTATGAAGAAACTTTTGACCTCACAGCTAAACTATAAAGTCTGTCTTGTTTCCATCCTTCCTGTGCCAGTCAACCCCAACGTTTAATGCCCAAGTCTTTTTTTTTTTCTTTTAACTAATAACTCAGATCAACATTTCCTGCAAACATTCTACAAAATAATTTAGAAGATGGAATTTTACATCATGGTCTAGATGAGGATTTAAAAACTGTTTTACCTAATAGCAATTTTAAGATTTGTAATGCTTTTGGAAAATATAAATGCCATATAATATTATAAAATAAATTATCAGACCTGATAATTTATCTGCTGAACCTCTTTCACTTCCACTGCTGATCACTGCCTTGACAAGGTAAAGAAACATGTGAGAAAAAGTGCTTTAATTAGGGTTCAACTTCAGTAATTCATCTGATACAGCCCTGGACAGACCCAATGGATGCATATAGATACTTTTACCTGTCTCAGTAGTAATTATGATAGATATTTGAAAGTCATAACTATGACTAAGAAAGTAGTACCGTACCACCATAATAGCAGTTGTGTTTTTCATCTTGTTTTTTTTTCAACCTCTTTGGGATGCCAGCAGCCATCTTTCTCTCCCACCTCCAAACAAACCAGGACTTTTATTGCATTCATGCAACGCGTTTAAATCGCTACATGAAATAAACAAACTCCATTACATTTAATGAAGGTAAAATGAGGATCAGTGAAGGATTTGTCACCTTACTGCTCCAGACACTAAGAATTCCAACTCTTCTTTTTACTTTCTGTGATTCTAATTAATCTAGGAAACAGAAATGTTTATGATATAAATACCTTAACCAAGCACTGAAAAACTTTTAACCTGCTACAATTTGATCCTGTCTTCTTTTTCAGCCACTGAGGTTTCTGCCCTGCTGTGAGGAAGTAAAAAAACCCACTAGGCTCTTGCCAGCCTAGCAATGAAGGAAAAATTCCTTGCCAGATTCAGAGAAGGCAGCGGCAGTTAATTCTAAGTCCTTAGTAATTCCGGTACTTTATCATACTCTATCCCCTGGGTAAAGGGATGGTAGAATGCTAGCTGAGCAAGTGACGGACCTGACCCGCAAGACCAAGTGCAGACTGCTAGGCAATGGAACTTAAGGAAATTTTCCAGCTCCAAGCGGTCTTTTGAATGATCGAAATCAATAAAACCTGACAGTGTGGGAGGGTGAAATAAGGTGATTATATAAGCCTGGTGGTAATATTCCATATGCAGGAAGCAGAAACATTTGGCTCTAGTGGAAAATATCTTTTTGTAAAGTCTTAATTAATATCTTTGAACCATTAACAATCAGATACCTGTCCATACAATCTCAGTTGATCACTGGATTGTCACAAGACTAAAGGCCTGCTACTCTGAAACAGTGTTACAGTTTAAATTGAAATCTTTATCACTGCAAATCATCTGTAAAATTCATTGTATCTCAATTATACAGCTAGACAAAGCGGTTTTTGAGTAAAAGCTGTAAATGTATTACAGGTTAGTTGTACACTACTGCTGCATCTTGACTCTAGATCAGCTGTATATTCCCTGTTGTGAAGGACAAGAGTTTTAACCCTCATACTTCCATATATTTAATTACAGAACCAGGTCTTCCTGTGAAATCTCAGTGACCTTATAATGCACTATATAAACACTAACTAACAACATGCCTGTGTGAGCCAAAGGTAAAGGTCGAAGGTGAACTATGAAATGTGTGAAAGTGCAGATTAAAACTGTAGCAATTCATGTATTTGTTTGGGACACGTTGGTAGCTACTGTATGATTATACTGATTATATGCATAATTAATGTATGCATCTGGTTTCATTTAATAGCAATATTTTAGGTAACTAAGTAAGAGGCAAAGCTATAAATCCAAAATAAACATGGCAAAAGAAATCTTAGGATTAGGTACAATAAAATCTTAGGTACAATAAACAAGCAATTAGCTTGCTATGGTATAAAACTAACTACAGGCTCCTCATAAAGCTATGTAGCTGAGCTGCCAAGCCTAAGAATCTGATTCTAAAGGACTGGGGTCCAGCCCTAAGGATGCCTTAACCCAATTTAAAATCACACCAATACTTAAAGGTGTAATTCTACCCTTTCCTTCATCACAGTCTTCTGTTCTCACTAGTTCTCTTCAACTGGCTCTAGTGATCTTGCATTCTCAAGTTGAATGAGCTCTGCTCACTGACCCCACCATAAATAGGTCTAAAACCAAAAAATCCTGATTCCCAGTCAAGCAAGTTAGTTAAGTCATCATTCAGTTACACAACCGTTATTGCTGACGAAACGCATATGGTGGGAGGGAGAATAAGACTGTCAGTATTAGAAGCACACTTCTTCTTCTTCTTCAACTGATCATTAAACAACAGCATTCTTTCCTGTTATGAAAATACTGATATGAAAATAACATTGACTCAGATGTACCAGGAAGCCTATCATTCTAGCATGAAAAATATCAGTGGTATGACCAAAATAAGCTCTAATAGTAAAGGAGTGTACAGGTATGTCAATGAAGGACTACATCTCTTCATATCCCACACCAACACAGCTCTGCATATACAGACCAGCATTTTAAAAGTGACTCTGTATCAGTAGAAGAGAAGCCACTTGTTAGGCTGTTCAGGAGCAACAGACTGCCACAGTAGAGCCTGAAGCAGGTAAACTGCCCAAGCTTCTAGCAGGATGGTAAATCTTGCTAAATCATATACAAAGCTTAAATATAATTTTTCTTGAATGTTATAGTGACTCTCTACTGTTATGATTGAAAAATTTGATTTCAAGAAAGCAGGTGGGTCAAAGCTATGAAACTGAAGCAGTAGAACAAGCATGTTTGGCAGACAGATATGGAAGTGGAGAACTTGATCTAAGAGTTGGGATTTCTGCCCCACAGAGGTAAAGGTCCAATAAACCACTGGAATTTGAAAGGGGTCTCTAGCTGTGACAGAAGAGCTACAATACAGTGACATTAACAAAGACATAAGGAACCTCATGGTTCCCCCCCAGCTTTCCTTCCATTCCAAATCCAGCCAGCTACACTTGTTGAGAGGAGAAGCACGAAGTCATGTTCCACATTAAGAATGTGAGTCGTCCCTAGGGAAACAGCCCAAAACTTTCCCGTTAATTCACTCCTGCTAAGGCACAGCATTAGCAAAGTGACAAAGACTCTCTCCAAATGATTAGAAAAGCCAGAAGAGTGCAGCGTGTGTATATATATCATATCCTTGCAAATTACCAGCACATACTTGCATGTTCGTAAATATCAATTCTGTACAGGGACAATGTGATCTAAAGAAGTTGCAATGGATGACCATATATTCTGAACCACTTCTGAACTACAAAGAAAATAGTTTTATCACTTTTTTTTTTTTATCATGTACTTGAGAAGCTCAAGAAGTGGGCCCGGGTGAATCTTCCGAGGTTCACCAAGGCCAAGTGCAGGTCCTGCACCTGGGTCAGGGCAACCCCCGGTATCAACACAGGCTGGGGGATGAAGGGATTGAGAGCAGCCCTGAGGAGAAGGACTTGGGGGTAGTGGGAGATGAAAAGCTGGACATAAGCCAACAATGTGCACTCGCAGCCCAGAAAGCCAACCGTACCCTGGGCTGCATCAAAAGCAGCGTGGCCAGCAGGTCGAGGGAGGTGGTTCTGCCCCTCTGCTCTGCTCTGGTGAGACCCCACCTGCAGTACTGTGTCCAGCTCTGGAGCCCTCAGCACAGGAAAGACATGGAGCTGTTGGAGTGGGTCCAGAGGAGGGCCACAAAAATGATGAGAGGGACGGAACACCTCTCCTATGAAGAAAGGCTGAGAGAGTTGGGGTTTTTCAGCCAGGAGAAGAGAAGGCTCCAGGGAGACCTTTTGCAGCCTTCTTAAAGGGGGCATAAAGGGGGCTTATAAGAAAGATGGGGACAAACTTTTTTGCAGGGCCTGTTGTGATAGGACAAGGGGTAATGGTTTTAAACTAAGGGAGGGCAGATTTAGACTGGATATAAGGAAGAAATTTTTTACAATGAAGGTGGTGAAACACTGGCCCAGGTTGCCCAGAGAGGTGGTAGATGCCCCATCCCTGGAAACATTCAAGGTCAGGCTGGACAGGGCTCTGAGCAACCTGATCTGGTTGCAGATGTCCCTGGTCATGGCAGGGGGGTTGGACTAGATGACCTGTAAAGGTCCCTTCCAATCCAAAGCATTCTATGATTCTATGATACTGTGTGGTGAAACATACTGGTTCAGAGGAAACAAGGAAAGATATGAGGACAATTTAGAACAGTGTAATACAGAATATTCTCCAACAAAACCAGTCTCCCAGGAGTCTGCCAACTTAAACTGATACATTTCCAAAGTACTAAACCACCAATTCTACATGATTAAATACAACAGCTGGTTAATAAGTTACAATTATTTTAAATGTCTAAGGACATGAAATGAAAATATTTGTACTCAACAGAAACAAACTGCAAATAGGAAAAGTTCAGTAGAACACAACTACCCAAACTGGAATTTAAGGAGTATAAGTATTAATGCTTTTTAACCCCCGAAAAGCCTTATAAGACATAAAATAGTTAAAAGCCTGGTATGTGGTGAATTGCCAGATCAATTTTTACACTATATAGAAGCAATAAAATGGCTTTGGTCAACTGTCTTTGCTTATGATAGCCAACTGCATCACAGCATAGAAAAGCATTGTGTCAGCTAGTATTACTTACTCACACATCTGTTATCATCTATCAGTATTCTATCCCCTCGACATGAACAGTTCACTCGTCCGTCAGGAGTCAGAAGGCATAAATCATGACAACCTCCATTCATTTGTGCACAAGGAGATAACTCACCTGCAAAACAAATGATAAAAGATGGACTCTGTTTTATTAAATTTGCTTCAATGGCCAATGTCTTTGAGAGCGCAAAGATCACCGTATCTCAGATTCATGGGCAATTGATTCAAGTTTTATCAGTCAGATGAAAATGTCAGCATGCTTCAGATGCTAGCATACTAAAGATAAACAAATGGAGTTACCTTGAATATAATAATTTAAAAAACCCACAACATTCAAAACTGCTGATATTTAACAGGAAATTATTTAACTGCTGTCAAATGAGCACAATGTCCATAGCAGAAAATTGTCATTCAGTCATATTTAATTACTTGGGGAAGAGGTTATAGCCCATCTTTTGTTAGCAGTTCCTACAACAAAAAGAATTTATGAAACACCATGGAATGTTTTAACTTAGTTAAAACTAAGTAAAATTCTTGAAGTGAATGATACTAGAATTAACAAAATAGTGTCTCTTGCTTTGTAACTTACAACTGTTAGTATCATTGGCAACAGCAATAATGCCCATTGGTTGATGTGGGATATCAGAACGAAGAACTTTGGTATCTCCTCCTGTATATTTACTGGAACGCAGAATAGCTCTCCTCACTCCATCTGACCAGAAGATATAATCATCATATACAGCCAGGCTGAGAAAGGTGCCTGGTCCAGATTTCACAATTACCTAGAATACATAAGTATGGAAGAGAAGTATGAGAAGGAATGTTGTCTCTGAATAAGAAGTTTTAAAAATGCAAACTGTGACTCACATCACTTTATAGTTTTAGACAAAACACTTAACTCTTCTATATTTACAGCACCTGGAAAAATGAGATAACAGCACTTAAAATGTGTTAAAAGGATGCTACAAGGGTTAACTTATTATTTCTTGATATGTTCAAACTTCAGAAATCCAGGAAATCTGTTCCTGAAGTAAAAAAATCACAGTTTATCTATATGTGGTTGTAAAAATACCTACTCAGCACACTACCTGCTTAATAGCCCGAACAGAACAGAGAAAAAGAGGTACTGTAGCGTGGCTGAAAGTCTAAAAATTCTGAGTCTTTATGAATCAAAGTCAGAAGCATGTTTCAGAACTGAAGAGCATTCACCACTATGATTACATTAGAAAACTGAACCCAAGACAATAAATGTTTTGTGGTTTCCAATTTAAAAAAAAAAAATCTCCTCAGTCACCATACTAATTATCAGTTTAAAACCTAGAAAGAAAATATGAATTGCAGTTCACTATATGGTAGGGTTTCAGTGAAAACTGCAGAAATACAATGAATTCAATCCCAGTCTAAATCACAGCTCCTGTAAAATATTTTCCTATATGTTCTTTCTTTCTATGTATCAGAATTAAAAATTTAACATGTAGAGTTTCTGTTCTGAAGAACATAACACATCTTTAATCAGTTCTCTAGTTGAAAATTTAATTTTGGCTGAACAGCAGAATTATTGGAAGGGGGTCATTATTTCTCCATTAGAATTTTTGAGAGATAATGGAAATAAATAATATTCTGACCATATTTATTGCATTGTATTCTTCCATGTTTCTCTGGGAAAATTAGTAACTTAGGTATGTGTATAAAGTGGGAACAGTTCTTCTGATCCAGGCTGGCAAAAAAAACGTGTATCTATGTATCTAGCTGCTACTTATCATAGGGAAATTGGGATAAAACCAGAAAAAGAATATCTTTCTTTTAACAACCCAACAGAAATCACTCTTTTTTATAATCATTGATGCTCAACCGATATCTCTACTTAGGTCACCACAGTTTTCCCTCTGCTTTCTGTCCTTTATCTTCTTTCCCAAAGGACCTTTTGCTAACAACGTGAGTTCATGGAAATCAACTTGAAATATAGAGGTTAATTATCTGCATATACACAGCACATCTAATGAATTTGAGCTATTCATGCTGATTGCACACATGCACATAGGCTGCACTGTGCACGAAGAACCCACTGGTACACTGTTTAGCCTACTTGCAAGTGGATGCTGTGGTTTGTTTTTTTTAAATGATGGTGTGAGAAAGAAGTAGTAATGGTCAAACCCATACTTAAAAAAAAAAAAAAGTAAAAAAAGAAAGTCTTTTTCATCATATAAATAATTCACCTAATATATAGGACATCCAAATTTAATTTTGTGGAATTAAAAAGAAACATTTTTCCCACTACAGCTATGCCTTGGACATTAAGGACGTGCCCTAACTCTGCGGTATCCAACACCAAGCAATGCTTCAGGGGCAGTTTGTTCACACCTCTGCCAGTTCCCTGCCCAGGGCCAGACAGCGAACAGCCTCCAAAACAGTGGCTTGCAAAATGCCTTTGGTAATGTCCTCGGACTGACTCAGTGCCAAATTACTCCCAAGAACTGTCTGGAAAGAGCATTAACTAGCACAGGCGAAGCTGAGACACGTGAACATTTCAACAATTTGCTAACATAAATAATTGTATTCCAGTGCACAGGAGCATTTGTGGCCATGTTTAAATTCACTTATACAGATATGTATGGTGTCAAAATTACTCATTAATCAGATAATTATAACAAATTCTGCACCACTATGCACATTATATATTTCTGCATATTTGTAAGAAGTTTTGACCAGCAAATCCTTTTTTCCAGCAAAGACTTTTTCCAGTGATAAATGTCCCAGGAGGACAACTTCTCTCTAACCAAACTTTTTTTCAAAATTAAAAGTATTAAAAGATAGATGGGAATGCATTAATGGCAAAAAGACCTCTTCTGCAATTGCGCACATTTACTGTAAGACACTTTTCATAACACACTCTTAAAAGCCTATGCTATTCATATTCAGACACATTTCAGAAAAAAAATAAAAATCAATCATGTATGTTTCTGAAAGATCTGTACAAAATCTGGCCATGCAGATTTTGCAACCCCATATTTGTTCTTCAAGAAAATGTGAAACTGTCCCAAGTTGAAGGATTTTATTGTCACAGCCAACGCCAAGGAAGGCACTACTCTGTTCAGCTTTCTGTGTTCTGTAGCACTGTCATAATTTTTCTCAAATTGTAACAAAGGCGTGTAAATTCATTACAGAACTGATCATCATTGTTCAACCTTGGAAGATTTGAGATCCAAATAAAGGGTGACAAAAGCTAACATCTAGGAACATTTTTTCACGAATGCTCATACCATTTCATTCACCAGGGTCTCCTCTATTATGTCACAGCACTATCCAAGGACACTGGTTTTATTTTAGCACCCAAAAGAAAGAGGTCCTCTTTCTGCCAGCTTTTGGCCAACTTTACAGCCCTTTTAATCTTCTAGTTTATGCAATAACACTGAAAATGACTGACTTTTTTTTTTTTTTTTTTTTTTTAAATCTTGATAGCACTCCTGGATGATCAGAAGTAACTGAAAATGAAAGTCATCTTTAAAAGTCTGTTCATCCTTTGGTTACCTGCCAAATAATGTTTAAGTCCTGAGGATTCAGTGTCAACCAAATTTGCTGTGTATCAAACATGTTGTAAGTCATCTATGTTTCTAAATCTTGTATTCTGTACCACTTGCATGTTCATTTTCCCAGCAGTGTCTGCAGCTCTGGACGGAGATACCTGCAGATTCACCAGCAGAATCACGTAACGAAAATTAAGGTTCTTACGCTGTGACCCTACTGAAATCCTCCTTGGGTGGCCCCACCTGGCTGGCCCAGGAGGGGTAGGAAGCACAAAAGGGTCTGCCCACTACTTCCTGCTTCCTTTTCTCTTGCTGATTGCTTGTCTCTAATAAAAATAACGATGGAAGCCAATACAAGCACTTTGCAGATTTATTCCTCTGAGTTATTGATAGCAATCTGATAAGCTTTGGATCAAGACATAAGGTGACTGCCGCAGTCTTTCCGGGAATGCACGTACCCAAATACATAACACAGAGAAGAAAGCCAATGCAGAATCAGTGATCACCATTCAACCATAAGAAAAATCATGTTTTCAAATGGTAAAAACTCCAAGATAATCAACTTATAGAAAGTTTTATATAAACTGGTGGCTGGGTAGCAGCAAATGACCCAAAGCAGTGCTCCCACTTATGAGAATACAGGCAAAAACCTCTTTACATATCCCATCTGGAAGCATAATATCAACACAGGTATAATGCCCAGTTAATCCGCAATCATAAAACTGCAGTATACGCTGCCTGTTCTTCAATTAAGGTTGCACAAACTGTGCCGGAATTGGAGAGCAATTGTGTATGCTGCGTCAGAGGAAAAAAGGACACAGTTCCATAAGAAACTGAGCATCTATGTTACACAGAGTACCACACAAGGAATAACGTTTTAACATGTGCAGACAATATACAGGTAAAGAGAACTAGAAGGTACAACCTCAACTATCAAATTTAGCCAAGCATGATACAGATCACAATGTCACAGAAATTTAATTCACAAAGGCCACATTCATGCACTCCCACAAACTATTGCAGTACTGTATAAATGCTTAAGACCTTTTCTGCAAAGGACAGAAACTGCCAAAAAGCACCCTGTGCCACAGGAAAAGAGTAAGAATATTTATGGTCATCAGCAATGTTTTTTGGTCACAGAAGAGGGAAATGTGGTACTGAATGAATGTGCACACACTGAAAAAAGCAATGCATTGACATTCTGCATTACAAAGATTTGAACAGTTTTTTGTTTTTTTTTTACAGTAACAACTTTTTAAACAGGTTTTTCAACAGTATGAAACGAAATCAATCATATAAAGACCCTGTCTTGACATACATTGTTGTAAGTCTAAATTGATACCAAAAATTGCAACAATATATGTACAATTTTAAAACATTACGGAAACCTGAACAAGACATCCCTACCATCCCTTCCACCCGAACCAGCAAAGTCAGACACATCCGATAGTACATCACATGTTTTAATACTGAATGATACCGACATTCAGTTACAGCATGTACTTTGAGCTCTGAATAACAGATGAAAAGTTTTTGCTGCTTCCTGTAAAGAGATACGGAGACTGGGGGCTGGGGGAGGAATGTGACAAGTAGCAGGGCAATCTAATTTTAACTATGATCCTTTCTTTTTTAAGTTCTGATTTTTAAATTCTCCAGACAGCTTTTGTTTTAACATATAGCTGCTCTAAATTTGAGGTATGTGTAGCAGTTTCTCTACAAAAACATGATTGAAAAAGGGCAGGAGCCAGTCAGGTAGACATGTCAGGTAGACAAGAATTTGTGCCAGAATACTATAATTTGCATGATTTATATAAAACTCTCATTAGATTGTCAGTAAGAATTAGACTCATAACAATTCTTACCATGACAATGCCTAACTTTTATAGAAAGACAGGGGTTTTTTTAAAGATGAGTGCATAAAGGTAATGCATCAGCTTAAAATATCAGTTGCTTTTAAGTATTTTAACTCTATTGAATGGCTTATTGATAATATTTCTCTTTCAAAATGCTTAATAAATGCGCAGTGCCATCTAATAAAGCCTTTAAAAGTTTTTTAAGGGCTCTTTACTCTTCTAAAGATACCCAAATCTACTTAGAGGTCTGTAATGGAATGGCAAAGCTAGTATAGAAAACTACACTTAAAAAGATTAAAATTAATGACAATTTAAAGCCAATTGCATAATACGATCATTACGCAAGTATAAAACAATATCAGTAATCTAAAAATAACTTTTTAGATGAGTATCATAAAACTCAGGCTGACCGAACTGAGTTATACAGAACACATTAATCTAAAATTAGCTAATGTATTTTATTCTTTCAAATGGAAGACATAGAATAGTATGCCATATTTATTATTCAGTCATGAATACTATTTGTAAAAGAGTATAAAGAAGGAATCTATGAAAAAAAATTATATGAGACTGTGATACAGGGAAACTAGTTGCACAGCCAGGGGGAAAAAAAAAAAAATCAAAGTCATAACTTTTATGTATTTGATTTAGCCACCTAAAAGAGACACGCCTAGATCAGACTCCTGGTTTTGCTTGTTATTGATGTGCATGCTTTAATAAAAAGCAAAAATGCTATCTCTTGCTGGATAAACAAATCTATCAGCCTTGATCTGGAGTATCCAAATTCTGCCCTTCCCCCACTGTGGTGGTATTACGACAAAAGCTTATGTTAACCAGAAAAAAACCCAATTGCGGGGGGAGTGAGGTAGGGGGAGGTTAAAGACAGAAGAAGAAAGAAATTTGGTACTGAAGAGAACACCTGTGAATTTACCAATTCCTCATTCCTCTTGCCACAAAAAAAAAAGAAAAGAATTTCTATTTGAGTTTTAAGTTGGGTTTTGTGGAAGAACAGTGCCAGTCACTGCTATACTCTACTAAAAATAATAATGCTTTTTGTTGATTGGTCTGAATAAAGACCATATTTTCATCATTGTCATATCTTTAATGCATGGATTCTCTTTCCATTTATTGTATCTTTCAAAAATACCTTCATAATAACTTGAATTGCAATCACATAGCAAAGCATACAAAGGACATACTAGAATACCACATTTAAGAAGAACAGTAAGATCCTGTTTCCATAGAATTGTCCAAGTGAGATGTAACAAAATCAGAAGTGCTTCCTCTTCGAGAATTAATTTTTGTTTCTCCATGCTAGAAATGAACATTTAAGACACTGAAAACCAAATCACAATGCTAAATATGCAGTGTTCCAGCTGTTACTAGATTTGCAGTTCAACTGAACGATATATTAAGCAACTGTTTATAACAGGCCTGTGCTTTTCAGTGCCATTCAAATGGAAAGTATACATCTCTCTAAATTACGACTATATTAAGCAGGTTCTTTGCAACTACATTAGGATTAGTTACACAATACTTATTTTCAACATCATAAATGACAATGACAAACTTCATCTAATATTACATTTATTCCAACCCCCTAGAATTTTGTGGGATCCTGAGGTATTATAAATAATGTTATTCTTCATAGCTTTAGAGATTATTTTAATCTTTTCATTAATTCCTTCTTTCAGTTAATATCTACCATACCAACACTGGACATTAAGATATTTCAGCAAACAGTCCCAAATGAACAGCATTGGATTTGTGTCAACCAGCTACCTAGCTCACAGATTAGAGGATTTTATTGCCATTGGTTAGGGAATCACTTTCATTAGGTTCGATCTTAGCATTACTTTACAGAACTAAAAGCAAGCAACTCATCAATGTTCAATGGAGTGAACTCCCTAGAAAAACAACTAATTAAGCAGGGGGGTTATTTCACTCTTCATATTGGTTCTGGACTTTTTCAGACAAATGTTAAACACGGACATTTGTAATACTGAGAAACAAAGATTCTTTTTGATCAGATTTGCAAGAGAAAAGAATCAAGAACAGAACATCCCCACTACAACTAATATATTTATACTGCTGAACAGAGAAAATGAAAAAATCCACCACAACTTCACTTCTAGTACCATTAATTTCCAAGATTATCCACACCATTCTAGCTGCTTTTCAAACACAGAAAGAATGAATTGATTAAGAAGCCCAGAACCTAACAATAAACTATCATAATAGGGGGAATAGGAGAGGCAAAAGATGATGAACTTAAGTGTCTAGGTGGTAAACTGTGCAATGTTGTGCTAACAATATCAATTTTTGCTAACAATATCAATTTTTACTAGCATTTATTGTTTCTCTACTATTATTGCTTCTAGTGCTGTTTAACTAAATCACAAGGAAGCAGTAGAAACTGATGAAATAATTCCTCTATGGACAGTAGGCTTAATTTTATTTTATTTCTAGACAACCATCCGAGCTTATTAAAATATCTGCCTTCTAGTTGACATTATTTTCCTTCGGGTTAGTTTTCACATCTGTTTATTTATTAGTATATAGAGAATACAGCAATGTGATTCTTCAACTCAGAATCACATTCAGGACCTGCATCTTTTTGTAACTGCTCATGTTCAGATCTTAGTGAGAATCTTTTCTAACAACAAAATTCTTCCAAGCTTGAAAGAGTACTCCAGCAACCAAATACTAGTATTAAAATATCAGCTTAACACAAAATCAATAAACTTACAATCCACTTAAAAGAGTCAATTCAGTACTGCTAAATTATCTTCTACCTATTCATTGTACTAGATTATTGTGGTGAGTGGAATGAAGAAAGAAGCTGCTACCCTGGAAGGAAATTCATTACATTACATTAGCATTTCATGTTCTACTATACAATTTCTACCTTTGTTAACCTCACAGAAACTAGAAAGCAATGAAGCAGAGACAGTGAGGAAAAGGGTAATCTGTTTAAACTGTTTTTGAGGGGTGGCTGATGGCAGGACCTTGCTGAAACACCCTAAAGAATCTCAGATCACCAGAACACTGGAATGATTATTCCTTGTATTATCCTAATGTTACAGAAACCAGAGATCTCATCAAGCTGGACAGCATATGAACGAAGAGAAACAACTGCCCCGGAAATATTATTTCACCAGATCAATAATACCATTTCATGGTTGGATTCTGGCCTTCTTGTATCGGTAAGAATGCATCTACGTGGTGATAAGCAACTCTGCTGAAGCACTGCTACTGAGGCCTGTACAGTTTAGATTTGTGAGGCCAGCACAGTGCAGATTTGAATGAAGCAGCCTGGGTTTTGGTTTTTTTTTTCTGGTACGACAATCCCCATCTAACCACTGCAGGAGAAATGCCTTCAGAACCCAGGAAACACACACAACTCTGTTTCAAAGCTCATAGCATGTGAGAACTCAGATCAGTATTTTTGACAACAGAGTTAGCTGATTCTCCCAAACCAGGTATTGGTGTAGGACAACCAATACTAGTATAGCTTTGTATAGGTAACACACTAGAGCTCCCAAAAAGACTTCAGAAGAGCATGCTGGACTCAGCTTATTGCTTTCAGGGGCTTTTTTTGTTTACTGTAAGGGGGAAGGAGAGTTAAAATGACAGAAAGCCAAACAAAGAGACAATATACCAGGAAAGTTACAAGTTTCAAACTTCAATGGCTGAGAAAATTGAATGACTGGTTTGTCTTGCTGATGCAAACTGAAAGCCAGAGGTCTGATAAAAAGGTGGGATTTTAGTAATGGTTTCTGCAACTAAGATGTATCATCTCCCATTTCATATTTCTGATTCGTATTTTGTTATACCCTGTGCATAGACGAAGTTAAACTGTTTCCACATAACCTACTAATTACCTTGTACTTAACTGACAGCATATTCAAAACCTTAAATAAACAGGATCAGGAAAGTAAAACTAAACATGATAGCAAAATGGAAAAGAAACAGCAGTACAAGAAAGACATATACATCAGAAAGTGGAAATGCAGCCAAAATGAAGAGGAATAAAAAAAATTAATTCTAACTGAAAAAAAGTGTAAGAAAATAATTTAATAATCCCTGTTGAACTAGAAGAGGAACAAAAGAATATTCAATCTAGAAAGAGGTATTTTCTAAGAAGACAATCGAAGAAAGTAGAGAAGAGAAAGGAAATTATTTTTAAAAATATTTACTATTGATGATGTAAATGAGATATTTTTCTCTTTTCCCTAATAAATGTGACAAAAATAGTAGCGACATAGAGAAATAACTTAGTAGACAGAGACAGTAATGTACTTAAGCAAAGCAAATCACTGGAATAAAATGGCATGTATTTATGTACCTCTTTAAGCTCCAGGAACTTATTCTTAAGTGTCTGAATTTGCAATAAACTTACAGGCAAACACAATGAAGTATTACCAGAAGTTCCTACTTGTGAAAGAAATAAAAGTTGCACATGTCTTTTAAATAGGCATTTTTAATTGACCAATGAACCTTACTTCAAGACAAGAGAGATTGTCATTTACAATTATAATAATGTAGATGAATACAGCACGTGGTGGAATAACATCTCCTGGATAAGATTCCTGAAAAACGTGTAATTCTCATTTAAGATGCAAAAAAAATTTCAAAGCTTTTATATAGTATGTGAAGGATTTTTTTTTTACGTTAAAAGATATGAAAGTGAGCTGATGTACCAAACATTATCTTGTAGAGCTGAGAATTGAAAATACAAGCCAGAACATGTCCTTCATTTATTTTATCATGCAGTTTGGGAGGTACAGAATCCCTGAAAAGGAAGACTTCATGATATATGAGAAATGTAGAGCTAAACATGCAACAAAATTGTGAGCACAGATCAACTGCCTTTAGCATATTCCAAGAAAAAGATCTGCTTGAGCTGAAACTAATAGAGCACTCAAGGACCAAAATGTATTATGATAAAAGAGTAATGGAGTGCAGTTGAATATATCTGAAAATTGATAGTTAGAAAAGAAAAAAAAAAGATTTGTAGAGTAACACTTAAGCATTACACAAAAGAAATTCTAGTGCATTCAGAAAAATTTGGCACTGGAAGGAAAATTATAATCATCCTATGTAAAGCAACACATTTCTCTACCTCTTCTACTGAAGTTAGTTCTACTCTTTTTTCCAAGCTGATACAGATCATTTAGGACAGTGATGCTTCAGGCTCAATACCAATGCAAACAGATTTTGCAGTAAGGGCCTCCAGAAGGTCATCCAGAAATTGGAATGTGTTGAGTCAACAGAGCATTACGTGTAGTTCAGAAGTGTTTTCAGTTTTAAATCTAATATACAACTAACATTAGGAGAAACTTAGGCAACTGAAGATCTTTCTGTAACATTTTCATTTAAAAGATGCTAACAAATGCAAACAAACAGATTTACAATTAATATATTTGAGATTTTTGTTTTACTTACATATCTTTGTGATCCATCATATTCACATCTCTCAATTTTTCCCAAGCTGCCATCTGAAAAGTAAAGTTTCTCCGCCCTATGATCAATGGTAAGTCCATTTGGTGTCAGAATATCTGTACTAATGATAACCTGTGCATTTTTGCCTGAGAGGGTAGATCTCATGATGCTTGGGAGCTGCTCGTTCCAGTTAGTCCAAAACATTAAGCTGTATTAAAATCAAAATAACAAACAAAACCATAAGATACATTTTATAATTTAATTCTCTATGAAATAAGCAACAGAAAAAAACATGTGCCTTCAGAGACAATTATGAATGGCATCTATAAGAAATTGTGGTGAATGGTGAATAAGAAAATGCGATAGCCAACGTCCTATACATTACAGCAGTTTCCTAGTTCATTAACTTGGATACGAGCACAGATTTTTTTCTCTTCACAGGTCTGCTCAATTCTGATCATGTCTTTATACTAATATACCATTATAATATAAACTTAATTCCGCTAATGTGTATATTAGTAATTTCTAATAGTGACATTAATCTGCAGCATTTCCCATATTAGAACTGGTATGCAGAATGTTGATAATGGGGAATCAAGTGACCTTAATATGCTCTATACATCGGCACAATCGGCCCCTTGCTACTGTTAAACATTGGTGGACAAAATGTTATGGAATGAGCTGTGGATGTAATTTGTACACTGATCGGAACCTGCCCATCCTCTCATTGCAATCTCCATCAGTATTTAGTTGGGTTTTTTTAATGATACCTAGATAAATCCTATTTTACAATACAGCATAAACTCTTAATTTGCATAAACTGTACGTGAAGTCACACATGGAAATAACCTCCTTGACTACCCATGCAACATCATATGTTCAGCTATCACAAATTAAAAATAGAACATAATAAGGCAGAAATGTAGCCTAGCTTCCCCAAAGGGGAGACAGTTACAAGAAGCAGAAAAAGCAAGTTGCCCTTCTTCCAGAATTAACAGAGAAGATTAAAGTAACTCAAATTTGTAAGACACTTATTAGCAAGAAGCTGAAGTAGAAATATAAACCCTCCTGTTGTCTTACTAGGAAACACAATCTTCTTGAGAGTGGCAGGAAGGGAACTAAATTAGACTTCTTTCCAGGATGTTGTCCACAAGCACTGTAAATGTTCATCCCTTGTTATATAAATTTATACATCACTGATCTTTGTGATAAACACAGGGGCCTGTGCAAAACAATTTGCCACTCAAGAAACTCAGATTCCTTTTTGTAAATGCTTAATTTAATTTTGTTTTTATTTAAGCAATGAGAGAAACATGTCTGACAAAAGAAATTAGTAAAATGATCGCTCTTGATAATTTGCATTTAACTAACTTTTCTTAAAACCAGCTTGAATTTTTTAACATTCCATGCAAATGTAATGATTATTTGATCTGCAACATAAAAACATATAAAATATTGTATCTTAATTCTGCAATTGCTTTTAAAAAATTAATACTGACATTTGTTTCCTAAACCAAGAAATCTACCTAACCTTCATAGGGTTCAGCAGTATGAGGTGCCTGAAATAAAGAAGTGCTGCTGTATGCTTGACATTAGGCAAAAATTAAAATCTGGTAAGAAAGATATAATACATACTTTTGACATTCGTCTAGAGCTAACACGTGTGGATGATCGTCTTCAGACATTGTTATCACTGCTTCCCGGTTGAAAGCTCCTTGACGTCTCTGGTCAACGGTGTGTCTCGTGATTGAGGATGTGGTTGAACTGGTCCAATAGAGAGTGTCCCAAGCTCTATGATAAGCAAGTCCCTCCACTGACCCAACATCTGGAAGACATGGTTACAGACAGAGCAAATAAAACTCCTTCTAAGAAGGCATTTGTTTTCCTTTTTCCTCAAAGTTGATCCTGCAGAATCACAGAGTTCAGCTGTTTCAGCCAATTGACTCTATCAATTCTTTTATCATTTCACCTGTTTATTTTTTTATTGGAATCAAAGTCTTATTATTTTTTCATAAATTTAAATAAAAAAACCACAGAGAGGAAGATCATTATTAATATCCCTGTACTATATTTGTCAATTCTAACACTCATTAAATTAATATTTTTACTACAGTGTCCCCAGATAACACATTAGAAATAATAAGCATTTATTCAAGACAGCAATAATTTAGTCACAACTTCAAACATCATTTAAGCCAAGTCTTGGGCATATTTTCACTAATTACTTGTATTATTTAGCATTATCTTTTGATGTATTTTCTAACACAGATATACATTACATTAATAGGGATCAAAGTGTCCTGTTGTTATTAACTGTATAAGCTTTTTTTTAAACACCCGAAAAATACCGATAAAAGACCAACTCTGAAGGTCTCAGCATCAATACATTGTTTTAATAAGCCACAATACCACACTTTCATTCTACATAAAAAACTGTGAGCTAGAAACAAAAGCAAATATTAATAGCAGCTAAAGCATATATTTAACGACCAGAAAAGATAAATTGTATCTCATTCCAATATATAAACGTGACAGACTGTGAGAAATAGGAGTAATTATTTCCTACCATTATTTTTGAATTACTACAGAAATGTACTTTGATTACTTCACTTATTATTTTGTTAGAAACAAATAATTTTAGACCAGAAGGTTCATGCAGCTTATTAATGAGCTACAGAAGGCAAAAATCTAGAAATACAATAAGGATTACATTACGATGGTTATTACAATTTACATTTGGCTTGCTGGAAGATGTAATTTTTACCATGAAATTCATATACACAGAACAGAAAGTCCCCAAATAAGTTTGATCACACTGAAAGTGCTAACACTAAATCAAAATTATGAGGCAAATAAATCAAAACTATGAGAGAAATAACTATTTATCAGTTTTGTATATTTCTCTTTCTAAAGCATTTGGAGATCTGACTACATTTTCATGACATATCTGTAGAGAAGTCTCAGTGACTTGTCTTAAAGAAGAAAGAATAGAAAAAATAAACTAGGTGACACTCCTTAAATGGAGGTGAATATATGTAAAATGGGTTTTCCTACTTATGAAGGAGAATTTCTGAAAAAAGATCTAGTCAGCTCACTTACAAGTAACTCAAAAGAGTGACTGAGTTTAACTTTAAAAATGGCACTGAAGGCAACTTGAAAATTACAAAAAATTCTTCTGACCATTGCAAAGATGACTCTCTAGATAGAATTCTGGTTTTCAAAAAAATGAATGTGTTACAAGTATTCTTTCTTTAAATGCAGTATTTAGTTGCCTTATTAATTTATTTCGAATTTTAAGCATCAAAAACATATTGAGATATAGCAAAGGTTTTATTTTTTGTTTCAGAAATCACCAACAGAAAATAAAGATAAGCAGCTCTTTCAAATGTCATGCCTGAGGTGTGCAAACACCTACTGAAGTATTTTAAAACCAGTTAGAACATGCCCGAATGCAGGTTTATTATAAACAATGGTTTATGTGGTTTCTGGGTATGTCTGTCTATACTATGAACTGAGAAAGTCAGTTGCTTCATTCTTGGGTCTTGCACCCCTGAGCACCCATACCACGTGTAAGTTACTTTATACCAGAGCAACCTTCTGGAATGAAACAACTAATTGGTTCTGAGATGTAACCCAGGTATTCTTCTGGCAAAAATTTGTGACTCTTTCTGAAAAAAAAAAAAGCTGTTTTGGGAGTATAAACAAGACCCCGTCAGGTTTTGTTCCTTTTGCCTACAGAGACCTCCCATCCACTAAAATCTCTACACCTCAAACACACCTTAACTTTCTCACACCATGCTTCAGGACAAGCAAAAAATATCCTTGATCATAACATCAAAATATCACTCTTAGGACTGACATACAGTCAGCACACAATTTTAGGCAGCGTGAGCCAGAAAAATCCTAAAACTAGTATCTCAGAGCCAGAGAAACACAACATAGGATTCAAAGGAAACCTGGACTGCCCAAATCATCCTAGAGGCACCAGGCCAAGCACTGCGTACATGAACCACTCTGCTCCCCGGGCTGGGCCCAGGGATCACTCCCAGGGGCAGAAATCTGGACAGTTTAGATACGGGCTCTGATATACCTCTTGGTCACTTCTTGCAAACCTTCCACTAGCTGTGAAATTAAAAGAAAACTTAGTAAGTGTGATAAATATTAAAATAAAGAGCCAGGAATACAGTTCTAACTTAATCTACTAATTTCCGTAAAAATTATATGCTGAATCCCAGTTTACCACTACTTACAATTCTATAAACTAAAAATAACGCTCTTAGATATAATTTGGTCAACGCTCTCAGATATATGGTTTAACTCCTAGGTTTCCCTGTGTGGAGTCAGGACTTGGTCTCAATGATCCTTGTGGGTCCCTTCCAACTCGGGATATTCTGTGGCTCTATTAAAAAATGACAGAAGATGTATTGACATTTTCTGACCAATTCTGCACTTTATTTGTAATGAACAAACCATCAGAGCATTTATTGCACTATTTTTACCTTTCATATCTGTGAATGTTGAGTGTTTCCTCATCTTTATTATGGAAGTTTTTAGAAAAATGAAACCAAGTCTTTGTCTTGTGGTTAAAGACATAGCCCTTAGGTGGTGAGGATTTAACTAAGATTTGCTGCAAATCATGCTCTTCATTTGAAAGATGACTATCAGGAAAAAAAAAAAATCATTTCCCTCATGTAACCTCTTGAATTTCTATCAACTTTAGCTTTGTTTCTTGTCTGAATCTGTCAAGAAATTTGAAAGCAAACTGTTTATACAAAATAGCCTAAAATTCTTCCGTAGTAGACAAATGATAATGATGTTCTTCCTGCCACAGCTAGATGTGATGAACTAGAACACAACTAGAATGATGAAAGTGCTCTTTAAATACAAGATGTGTGGGTTTACTTGTAATTTCTATACTTAAGAGCTCCATTTTTTTAGAGGAATCAGAAAGTATAGCTTCACATTCTTAAACTGGACCAACACATCATACTGCAACTCCATATCAAGGCCTGCAAATGGTGACAGAAGGAGGTTTAATTCAACATTACTATTTATAAAATAGTAATTTCTAAATTTTTAGAAAATAGTATCTTGGAAAGTTATGCCATATACGGAGACAAGCAAACATTTAGCTTACAGATGAAAAATGCATCTTCCTCTTGTTTTAATAAAATATCTAACATGTGCAATTTTGAAAAACCTTGCCATATATACATACGTTCTGAGTGCAGCAGAACTAAAACAAAGCAAACAATAAAACATTTTATTTAAAAGTGAACAGCAGCAAAAACTTTAAAAGAAAATAAAGAAGTTAAGATTAAAAAAAACCCTAAGAAATCTCTATCTTAATGGGAATTTCAAAGATTACGACTGTGACTGAAAAGAAAAAAAAAAATCTGAAAATAACCCAGCAACAGAATCAAGCTGTGAAAGCTGCCTGAAATCAAATACCTGATATCCAATTATGGAAATGTTTTATTACAAATAAAACTTCAAGAACTGCTTGATGTATATATGCTTTTTAAAGAAGAAGAGAGGGTTCCTTATTAGATTATCATATCTTTGAGCAAATTAAATCTGAAACTATCAAAACATTCAGGTGACAAGCCTGTGGATGATAATGGTTTCATAAACACCACAAACACAAAAATTCAGAGTAAAAAAAAAAAAAATTTTTTTTTTTTTAAATTTCCCAAACCATAAAACAAACATTCAGAGGAATTCAATTGCCTTGATGGAACACAAGAAAAAAACCCACTAATTAAATATAAAACTGTCCAGTGCAAACACATACCAAGTGCACTTGCTTAGCTCCACCAAAAGTATAAATTCTGAAGGATTTATACCAAGCACTCTCTTTTATTTGCCAATAACCTTTTAGTTTTATCATGTTCCTTACTTACGGAATTGAGAACTCCACCAATACAGAAGAGAATCTTTTAATACTTTTAGAAACCTGTAAGTAAGATGGTTTTAAAGTCAATGGCATAAGACCTAGAGAGTAGGTGCTAAAGCGATCCAAGATTTACACAAATTCTAACAACGGAAAATACAACTTTGTTCTTATTAGCATGTAGCATGAGCTGGATGAAGTACCATCAGCACACTACTCCAGCAAATCTTCAGTATAGTAAGTTATCAGTGCTAATACAGTATTTTTTGTTAGTTTATATTATTTCTAGGTTAAAATAAACTTTTTGTTTTAGACGTTAGTCAAGAATCCCAAAATTCATATAAATCCTTTTATTGATGATAAAGCAGGTGCCACCTGAGGACAGAAATGGACCTAGGAATGATCTCTAACCACTTCCAGGTGGTTCCTTAAAACTAAAGCCTTCTAGCAACCTCATATTGCCAAAGACAGGACACTGGAGAATATTCCAAAGCAACTGCATTCTAGTGTTATATCATTACCAGTTTGCATTGATATTATTTTATATTTACTTATTTCATGCTTCCTCAAGGAATATTCTACAGCACTTTTTTTTTTTTTTAAGTTAATTTATCATTAGATATTCAGTTACTTTAAAATATATCAGAAATACATACTCATCCTATCTGGGACTACAATTGGGGGATTCAGTCCCAAAATCTACTGACAGAATGAAAATTAGTAATTTGTTTACTCTCAGCTTCATATTTTCACAGAATCATAGAATATTCTGAATTAGTAAAGCATAAAGAAACTGGAAATGAAAAGAAACACATTTGTTTCACTGACATATTGAATTAAAACACTGATGGCATTAGATGCCTACAGCACTGATTAAATTTATTCTAGCCATGAAGCAACAGTTTATGATTTTCACATGAATAGCATACTTAAATGAAAGGAACATTAATACAATATGATATTAATATACAAATACTCACATTATTCACCTGCCACTGACATTCTGAATTAAATCAGTAATGGGGTGTATAACTGATTAAATATCTACACAAGAGAATGCAACAGCTTATGATTTACAAAGGCAATGGTAGAGTGATCACATCATTACGTTGCCAAATGCTATCTATCACTTTTACTGAACTTAACGAAGATGGATTGCATCCCACAGATGAGACGCAGCCTATAAATATTGTCATGCTGATCTTCATCTGACTTTCCCAGGGAACAGACAAGCAACAAATCAATAACTGAAGAACTCAGATTAGAGCTCCCTCATTATTACAAACACAAAATAAAAATACTAAAGGATATAAAGTTTAAATTATCCAATAGTTGTTGCCACTGACTTCGGGTAATGAATATACTATTTCTCAGTTTCCTAGATTTTTATCTCCTATCTTCTACTTTTAAAATTTTCTAGAAAGTTTACAGTCAAACTTTTCCAGTTGCATCAGTTCAACTACCTTTTTCCTTTAATTTCATATTCTTACCAACTCCTTTTCTTTAGCAAAGATGTAAAGCAAGAACAGCTGTCAACATCATAATTTTTTTAATACTGAAAAGCCATCAAAGTAATAAAATTGAGCATAAACAGCACTCGGATATCAGAACTTTGGAGAAGGCTTTAATGTTCAGTACTTAACATGAAACACCTGCTTGATCTTTATTCATTCTCTGAATTGGCTTTCACAATTTACCTTTCAGGATACAGCCCGTCAATTGTTATACCAGACTGGGCACAGGAGATGATAGTGCTTTCCGTAAATCTGTTTGTGTAAGTTTATGGTGATAAATAATAGGTTGTCACCATTTGATCTGAGGTGAAAAGAATGCCTCACAAGCAATAAAGTACCTGAAGAAAAGGGTTTATAGTTCACATATCTAACTAACTGCACAATTAGAACTTTAAATAATTCTTTTGCCTTCTACTTTGCTCTTCAGGTAGCCATAAAGCAGGAAGTTTCTCTGCTAGACAAAAATTCTAAGACAATAATAAGTTGTAATTAAAAAAAAAGCAAGATGAGTTCCATTTGTCTCAAAAATTAGAGGGAGACTTAATTTCTTATTTTTTTCTGTCAGTCACATGTAAAACAAGGCCAACATATATTCTATTATAACAGAAATATTAAATATCAAATGTGGCATAAACAACTCTGAACTCTAATAACCAATTATTTCATTATCCTATTTAGCCTAAGAATATTATTTTATTTTACAGCACATGTAAAGCTTGCTAAAATTATACCATAAATTAACAAATATCTGTATCATTTTTCTGTATCTCCAAAATATAAAACCATGCTATACGCTATTACACATTAAAGATTATTAAATGTAATAGGATAGTAGAAACAAAGGCTTTGGGTTCCTCAAGGCAACAACAAGACACCATAAATATCTCCATGGATGTAACCTTATCATTCCTTCAAACTTACTGCAGTAGCCAGTACTGGAAAGAATGAACATTTGTTGGGAACAATCTAAAGGGAAATAAAATCATTTCAGAATCTAGAAAAAAAAAACCCACTTTGTTTTTGTAGAAAGTATAATACTGAAATCTCACATCTTCCAAAATGTTTGGTGTCTTCCTAATTACAATTAAAAATTCAGTCCATGTGCAAATAAAAATGAAAATACAAATACTGGATAATTGCTCAAGAAACACTTCTAAGATATTCAGCAAAAAGAAGCCACCAGGTAAATATTTTTCTGGATTTATAACACTGCTTTAGTCTATGTCAATGAAGACGTATAAAATATTGTATGTAACTACTGTATCTGTGAAATAAGTACACTGTGAAAAAAAGAGAGGCAGATGCCTAAGTAGTAGGATATTTATAGTCCACCAGTGAACTTATGAAAGTCGACACAAAACACCTGATGAGACTATTCAGAGTAGGAAACATCAAAATTTAGCATGAAAAAGACCATGAACCTAACCTGCAGTTGATGACTTCCATCACACTTACATGAACTAACAACCAACTGAATAATATATGAGAGACGGATGATATTGCTGGGCAGTGAAGTGCAGTAGATATTGATTCAATGTACTAGTGGTATGACATTGGTAAAACCCCGTTTGGAGCTAGACAAGGCGTGTCCGCACCTTTGGGCAAAGCTGGACCTTTGAGAGCAGGTGTCCTATCAACACTGGCTGAATACCTGCATGCTCACTAACACGAGGCTATGACTTACGGAGCGCCGATGACGTAAATAGGACAGAGATACCAGAAGGAAAAGCTGATCCTGAAAGGATCAATCAGCAAGTCATACAGTGTTGCTGGAACATTCTGTTTGTTTGTTTTTACTTTCATTACGGAGACTGACAGAAATATGTTATTCACTCCTACAAACATTTTCAGCTATTCAGGCAGAGCTCTGTAAAAGTTTCATGGCAAGAAATAGATAATTAATAGCAGCATTTCAAATTTTCGATCATTCATTTCGATCAAGTTTGTCTTCTGGATCAAACGGATGAGCTCAGAAACCCACAATGAGAGAACAGAAACAACGCCACTAACTTTTTGGTCATTTTCACCTGAATATACACGGAACAAGTAATCAACTCTTTAAAATGAGGAAAGAAGGGACTTTGAGAACAGTAAGCTTGTTCCAGAACTATGCTTATATATGCATAAATACTGGGGGTTTTTTTGGCTCCCAGTTAACAGCATTTAAAAAACACACTAGTCAAGCCACAGTAGATAGTATCATCATAATTTGCCGTGATAATCAGCTTTTAAAAATCAGGTCTAGTTTATGTTCCTAAATACAACAATTACATATTTAATTCTATGTCTACATTCTCATGGGCCATGATACTTCTTCAGAGAATGATTTAGCCCTTTTATCATGAGGGAAAAAATAATCAACAAGTTTTTATGAGGAAATCTATATCTACCTCCAATTACTTTTTTTTCCCCAACAATGGATATAGCCCTTCCATAGTTGTTCCCTGACACCTCACTGGAGAAAATCACATCAACAGAAACATAAACCTGCAATATGCTGTCCTCTATTATCCTAGAGAGAACTTACTCCTCGATTAGCTTTAGGGACTGTCTTGGGGTCAGTGGGGAATAACGTAACGAAGGAATAATGATACATCATATACTTAAGGAAATATAGGGAACTCAGCAAATTAGAAAAACAACAGTATTTTGTATAACTGTAAACTGTAACCCTCCCAGTATAGTTCAATATATCATTACTGGTTAGCATGTGTTATAAAAT